>NC_058382.1:36353805-36438805 GCF_018350175.1 Felis catus | reverse complement strand
TTGCTGGTCATGAATCAAACCTTATGATCACTGAAAGATTTGTAATAATTCATTGAATGCATTGACATGACTTTCTAATGCAGGGGTTTCTAGAATTCCTGATATAGAAGGGATCATGAAATACTTATCACATAATATATGCAGGGGTGGGGACAGTTAAGGATTTTAAATTTATTTTGGGGGGTTCAATTAAAGACACTGGAATGTCATATATTAAGATATTATAATTACAATTTTCAGATTCTTCTTCACTCTCAGCACATTCATTACACAGTAATTGAGAAATTCTGCCTATTGTATGTTTGTGTAACAACATGTAATTTACCTTTCTAGAGAACATGCTAGACATTCGATATGTATAATTACCAAATTTTATTTTCCTTACAAGCTTATTATCTCTGGTTAGGAAAATCAGACAAATAAGTGGCCTAATTCTTACTTTCAGCTACCTGAAAGACGATTTGGAAAGAAAATTGTTTTTCACTGAGACATTAATGTTATCTGATGACAGGTTAGAAAAACGAGAATTACTCTACAGGGAACTACAGATTGAAGTTGGTAGTTATCACAGCTCTTATTAGATGCATAAGAGGGCTAATGAGTTCATTTCTGAACTGCCTCATTTTCCCAGAGACAGTGAGTCACCAGAAGACAAGTTGCAGACATAGTCAAAAAGGCACAGATGGGTACAAGTGTAGATCCGTGTATTGCCCACAGTGTGGACACATGTGACTCACAGGATGCTCTAGCCCCACATCAAAGACAGGCCCCAATCAATCATTTATATAAAATGCTCCCTGTCACTATGAAACTGTCCATCTCACACATCCTGTAGACAGCATTACTGTATTCTAATTGCCTACTCCCTGGTGACAGTGAGATTGTACTTGTAATTCACTCTCCTCTTGGCAAAGATGACATTTTTTCCCCTACTACATTCCTACCATTGGATAGGGACTCAAAAAAAAAAAAATTGTCGAGTGAGAAATATCACCAATGACTGGAAATATTTAGATAATTCAGAATTCCCTCTTCTGGACCTTAATTTTCCAGCTCTCCAATCTGCACAGATATACAGAAGTATTATCTATTAAGCAACCATCATCTTTGTTACCTTGAATTAAAAACATCACCTAGGGGACCTGGTCAGCTCAGTAGGTTAAGCATCTGACTCTTGGTTTCAGCTCAGGTCATGATCTCATAGTTTCGTGAGTTCAAGCCCTGCTTTGGGCTCCGCACTGACAGGGTAGAGCCTGCTTGGGATTCTGTCTCTCCTCCCTCTCTCTGCCCCTACCCTACTTGTGCTATCTCTGTCTCTCTCAAAATAAATAAACTTAAAATACATGTTTTTTAATCACCTAAACTTCTATTATGCCTAAACAACTTGAAGAGTAAACCTGAATTATTTGTAATACCCAGCAGCAATTAATTAGACTAAGGCAGGACAAGAATAAACAGCTATTTGAAAAGATACATACAAGATACATAATGGAATGAAATTCTGTCACTTCCTGTAAGAAACACTGATTACACTCTGTTATTAGTAAAAATATATAATGGTAATAGTTGCCATTTTTCCCATCCCTGTGTCCTGCCAGCATTTATCAGTCAATCTAGCTGAGGTGTTAACAAATATAATATAAACACCATGTGAAATGAACAGCTCACTCAATCAAAGCTCTTAACTCTTTAGGTTGAAAGTCATCTGAGAGTAATAGAGCTCAATGTTGTACTCATGACAGGGTTTTTCTTCCAAAAACTGTTTTTCCAGTGATTACCTGGCTTCTTATACATACTTCTAAGGAAAGGGTAGGCCACATGTAGTGGCCTGTTCAACCTTTAAATGTTTTTATTATCACTATTAATGGATATTTCTAGTCCTCGTACTAACCTGAACCCCCCCTTCCTAATAATTTCCACCTATTCTCTTGCCCACTGGGCCTGTGCAGAATCTGTCCTACAGATACTGGCCCCACTCAGATCCAAACATCTCTAATCTCTCTTCAAAACTTTCCCTCTTTCTCCCAGCTTGCCACTCACCACACGCCATAGCAACAGAGGGCACCAGTGGGCTGTCAACAGGTTATACTCTTCTGTCGGCACCCGACATTTCATACCTTAGCTCACAAGTCACCTTGGGACTGACACATAAGAATGCAAAATTGCTGGTATCGAATATGCAACACTAAGGAACTCTTTCTCCCAACGCCCCGTTAGCAAAGACTGGAAGATAAGTCACCTAAATGGCAGTGGCTGAGGGCAACTTCCTAGCCCACCTCCCCTGCCTTCTGTGTCCCTCCCACTCCACCCGGATTGTTTTCAGTTGATGGCAATCCCTTATACCCTTCCAGAGTCCCTGACCCACACACACAAGCCACACTTGGTTAGTGTGAGTTGTGCCAATGGCAGCATTTGTAAAGACAAAAGGAAAATTGTTTTCCCTTCTCCTCTTGTGCAGATGTTAAGCATCATTATCATCCCCATCATCACCACTGCCATTTCTTCAGCCTATTTTTATGCTAAATGCTAGACATATTATATTCAATCCTTAAAACGACTCTACAAAAGTATTATTCTCCTTTTAATAATAAGGAAAAGTCTAAGAAATAATTGTCACCTATTTGAGGTCACATAGCTAGCGAGGTAGAAAACGATTTTATACATGCATATTCTCATCAGTAACCATCAGAGTTTCTGTGACTATCCTCTGCAAAATGTGGTATTGCCAGACCTTGTGATTTTTGCAGTCTGGTGGGGCAATGCGCTTTCTCCATCCATAAAAAGTGACTCCCTTATAAAAGTAGTGGTGATCATTTTTTTCAGTGTGGTTGTGAGGATTACCTAGGATAACCAGTCAAATGTTTAGCATATTAAAGCAATGCAAAAACTGTTCTCTAATCTCCCATCTCTTTTCTTTTATTCTGATGTTTTTTCACATCTCATTTTATCATTTTATTTTTTCCTCCCCAAGAAAGGAAATGGTCCGGAGAGCCTCCCTGGCACTGTCACTCACACCCTGGTAGTAGCACTTTCTGTTTATAACAGTTTCCTCCCCCTTGGACAGTAGAGGCTAGCGCACCACATTCGTCTTTTCTTCCTGTTACACAAATTCCACCAGTGTAGGCTTCTGCCTTCTCTTCAGATATTCAGAGCATGTATAAGGCAGGTGCCTCCCTGACAGCTGGATTTTGATTTCTTAGTGCCCTAAATATTCCATGTGTTACCCAGCGGTGGGGGTGGTGGAGAAAGTATGGTTGGAAATCAGCAATGCCTGAAGAGACCTAGATATGATAACAGACAGAAAATCAGATATGAACTTGCAATGTAATATGCTGACATTTGAGGAAAAATTTGCCCTGAATATGTATGGACACCGTGTTATGATTCCAAGAGTTGATAATACTTCTTTCTACAATACTGCTGAAGATTTACCCAAAACATTCTCTCTAGTTCAGCCCAATAATGCCTGCCATCCCTTTCCATAAAAAAAGGATTTTCCATTTAAGCCACTAGGTAAAATACCTCATGATGTTCAACAGTGAAGATATTCAATTTGCTTCTTATTCTAGTTAGCATCCTTCTTTTTACTTCATTCCTCATTCTGAATGCTTCCCTGTGAAGTGTCTTAGGCAAATCAAAGGAATATTTTGGATGCAATTTTTCACCCTCAGAAGCCCCCACGTCTTTCTCTAACACTTTAAGGGTCACATGCTGAATAACACTGATCATATTCAACGCATGAAAGAGCATTTCACTGAACACATTCTTTGTTTCCCAGAAAACATCAAAGATTTGATGCTACCGATTATTCTGTATTCTGGGGCTGTCTGAATCAGGATGATGCTTTTACATTCAGGAAAAATGTCCGCAGTTGAATAATCCGTTTATAAATAGAATTACATATTCTACTAGTTAAGGTTAGTTTGCCCTTCATAGAACCTTTCCAGAGGGAACTATGCACAGTAACACCTACAGTATCACCATCGTGACTCCTTGCTTAACACTCTGACCTGCAGACCCTATGCTTCACCTCTTCCCTTGTTTCCTCCTTTCCCAATGAAAGAGACAAAACCATTTGCAACTAGTGGCAATACAATGTGAGTTGACCAGTCAGCCATCTGTAAAATCCTTTGGGGTACTTTAAGTGCCTGTTATCTGAGAGATCTGAAATGTCAATAAAAACACAATACAGTTCTCACCCTCAAGTTGCATGTAGTCTAGAAAGAAACACAGACAGGTGGACAGATCATTAGACAGCCATATGATAAATGTGAAAAGAAGTACATGCAAGGTGTCGTGGACTCATCAAGAAATAAATGAATAGCTGTTCGTGTTTGGAAAGCAGAGCAAGTAGTATTAGAAGAAAACTATAAAGGAGGGCAGAAGACAGAGAACACTCTATAGCATTTCTACAGATCTAAGCATATCTCCAACTCATACCCTCAGGACATCCCACCTTCTCTCTCAGAGATTTAACTGTCTGCAAGTTCAGTATGCAAAGTACCCTTTCCCAAAACACTGAGGATGCAGACTTAACCTTCACTATTACTCCTCTGGGATAAAATGAGGGTCAGTATTTATCTGTAGCCAGGAAAACCTAGATTCTAGAATTTCTTCCCTGTAACCTCGGACCCATTTCCACAGCTCTCTCCACTGTAAGATGCTAGACAAGGTACTATCTAAATATAATTAGACGCCAAAAAGAGCAGTCTCTGGAGTGATAGAGACCTGGGTTCAAATCCTTGCTTAGCTATTAAGTAGCTGAATGACAGAGGCATAGTTTTTCAAAAATGCAATAAAACCTGCTCTACAGTATAGTAATGAGGACAAAACCTTGTGCATAAAGCACTTAGAACACTGTGTGGTGTATAAACCAGCTACCCTTTGGGAGTGCTTACTTATTATGACTAGGAGCAGTACTAGTTGCATCAGCAACAGGCAAGGAGAAGGATGGTAAGAATTAACAGCATTGACCATTAGGAAGACCTATTTAAAATTCCAGAATTCTGTGAGCATACATATCTTCTCGATAAGATTCTATTTACAACAAATAATATTTTTTAGCTCTCACAGTAATTCTGTTCGCTATCTAATATTTCTCTTCTGTGAAAAACAAAACCTGTAGGGCTCTTCGTAGACAACAAATGTCCTCCAACTACCAGAGTTAAAAGGACACTCTTAGCTCAAAAATATTTGTCATCATGATCCTGATTATTCTAACACAGAATCTCATGTTTTCCTGAGGCAGCCCATTGTGCCAATCCATGTTTGTCCTTCCCATGATTTCCAGCAGGAAGATGTCACTCTCGGATGAGGGTGGCCTTAACTGTAACTTACGCAGTGTGGCAGAGAACCGTGGGATTCCTAAATGTCTTAGCAGAGCCTCTACTGCCCAGGCAACTAGAAGGCATATTTTGAAAGTCTCTGTGAAAGGCAGTGCCTAGGCCCTCATACACAGATGACAGATGGGGACTGTCACCGCTGACAACCAGCCAGCAGCCTCCAGCAAACAAGCAGGGAATGAAAGACATGAGACTGGAAAATAAACAGGGTCTCGGGCTGATGGAAGCTGTGCATTTTAAGTGCTGTAGAAAGAGAGGTGTGGCATGTTTGAAAGCAATAGGTGGCTGTTTGTAATATAGGTACACCTTTATTTCTAAGAAAACTCTGAGTTTAGAGGAGATGGCAATATCATGAGCTAATCATCTACTTTGATGCCCCCACACACAGATGTCTCAGTACCACCCAGCTGTGGCATGTATTTATGGGGCATTAAATGTGTGTTAGGTAATGTACTAAACATTTCACACAAATTTCCTCATTCCTTCTTTCTGACACCACAGTGCAATGGGTAAGCTGGGTTTTTTGTTTGTTTGTTTATTTGTTTAATTAGAGTGCCCTGGTTCAACCAGGATCCATAATTTATTAGCCTGTGTGATTTGGGTAAGTTAATGCTGTTATTTAAGCCACAATTCTCTCATCCAAAAATTGGGGGGAAAATAGTATTGTAGCCACTCTAGTGAAAGAATGGACCTTCATCCAAAATTTGGGTCAGATGTTGAGAATGAAGACACATACAACACACATGCCCAACACATGAAGAAAATTTGAAAAAGTTTATTACTCACAGAATGAGTCTTTCTGGGGAGAGCAGACCAGGGCCACAAATCTGGTCCTAAAATGGCTCTAGAGGCCAAGGAAAGGAGATTGGCTTGGTGTATTTATGGTGGTGAGCAAATAGGTCTCTGATATGGGTCCCTGTAGTTTGAATTTCATCCTGGCATCAAACGAAGGTGCACTCCAGCTTTACAGCTTGCTCAGATGTAAGCAGAAGGGGAAGACCATGGGAAAGACTTAAAAGTTGTTAGTAGTCAAACATCAAAAATGGAGTCAGACGGTTCTTTATTACACGTGTCTGCCTTCAGAGCTTTCTTACGAAGAGTCACTGAAACCATTAGTATTAGGTCTTCATGCCATGTCAGGCACAAGTCAATTGGCTAACATGTGTTACCTACATATTGGTGGAATCATAATAATCCCCCTATGACAAAGCAGAAAAATAGGCTCTGAGAGAAACATGACTCCGGTTGCTTTGCTGGCAAGGAGAAGAACATGGACTCAAGTCTAACTCTTAAGAATTCTGAACACTGGGCTTTTAACTACAATATACGTAAATGCTCACCAACGTGCCATTATTGCCCATAACAAAGAGAAGAAGAAAATAGTGAGTCACCATTTGATTCAGTACATTTATTATCAGTACATTTGATGTATTTCTATCAATATCGTGCAGTGCTTCCCTGTAAGTTTTGAACCTGTCAGTGCATCTTGAGTTCTGGTATTGCCTACTGCACTGAGTGACGTATGTTTGCCATATTTGGTAGCTTAAAAATACAACACCCAGTTAAACTTGAATTTCAGATTTAAAAAAAAGGAATAATTTTTCAGTATAAGTAAGTCCTATGCATTATGAGATCAGAGACATATTGTATAATCTGGTGATATCTTTGGCAGAGATTAACATAAATTGTTCAAACTCCCTATAATTGTTTTCTAATTCCCTTTACAGATGAATATGATACCCTTTGGGACAATCACTACTGATTTCTCAACTTACAAATACTAAAGTCCACGAATTTCTAGACATTCCCATTTTCAATTGTTTGTTTCTCTTTTAGAGCAGACAATCGTACCCATACATGTATACACCATAAGTAAACAGAATTGCTTTTCATCCAGGGAGCTTGTTCCAACCAAGCCTGTGGTAATTAAGGAATCACATAATTTTAAGTCTCAAAAGGCAAATGGAGAGTTCTTTTTTTCTTTCTCAGGAGAAGAGTGTCTTACATTTTGTAATAACTAAAAATGCTATCCTGGGAAAGAGGCAAAACGGTGAATTAAATGCAAATGTTCAAACTTTGATGAGGATATTCCCTTATAATCATAATTCTATGATTTCTTAGCCTGGAGTCAAAAACCCCTTTGCAAAGGGGTATGCATGACTCTAGGATTCAAGCCAGCTTGGCATCAAAAATCCTTCTGTGTGGCTTTTCTCAGCTGCTAACAGCTTTGGCTCCTCCAGAGAAAGAGGGAGGAGAGAGAAACTTTTAAAAATACTTTCTTCTAACTGAAGAGAAAGCCTTAGTTTGCCTTTTCTGGCATTTGGCTCTTCTACAACTCTGAAGAAAATGAATAAGTGGGGGGGGGGGGGGGCAGCGGAAAAGGTCTCTGCATGCATTGCTGAGTACAAAATACCTGTGAGTAAGTTCCTTCTATGGCTTATGATTGAAGAGGTAGAGATTAGAGCTGCCTTCTCTATCAGCATCTCTGCTAGGAGACGCTAGTTGACTGAAATTTGACATCTAAGTACACTAATAGACCACCCTCATCTTTCTTATATTTATCTGTCTGCCTCCACCAAGCCTCACTCACATATCCAAATTTCTTTCCATTCTCTGTATCAATCTTTTGCCGATTTTATGAATTTCTCTCCATTTTCCAAGCTTCATGAAGCCTTATACCATTTGAAAATTCATCTGTACAGCTAAATACTTTTCCATCCTCTTCCATAGCACCATTTTCCAGAGCTCTACCTCTTACATGAGGAAGATAACATCACAGTGTTTGTCACATGCCCTCTTATGACCCTTCTGAATACCTCATTTTGTTTTCTATCCCAGCACCTGTATAGGTTGTAGCTAGATGTAGTTGTTTAAATGTGCACGTATGTGTGGCTGTTCCTTTTTTTGACAAAGGACTATGCCATGTATGAATGGGTAAGAGCAGTCTTAGGATATAGCTTTGTCTGTCCATAGACTAGATATTGTTGCCCCAACCACATATCCTTGCTCTCATGGTTTCACTACACACTGACCTGACTTGCAGCAGGGAACATCAGTACTTCTCTGCCATAGGGTTTACACTGGCAGCTTGAGCCTGCTTTGCCCACATCAGAGGTAGCCCAAGAACATTTCTCTTTCCTCCCCCACCACAGCCTTTTAATGGGCTGAATTGTGTCTCTCTCCAAGTTAGCATCTTGAAGCCCTAGCCTCCAGTACACCTCAGAATGTGACTGTCTTTGGAGATATGGGTTGAAAGATGTGACTGACTTACTAGGAGGCAGTTAGTGTGGGCCCTGATATAATCTGACTGGTATCCTTATAAAGAAAGGAAATTTGGACACACACAGAGACACAATATGGAAGACATATGAAGACACTGTGAAAAAACTTTCAAGGGAAAGAGAGCAGCCTCAGAAGAAACCAAACCTGCCGACACCTCGGTCATGGATTCCCAGGCTCCAGAACCATGAGAAAATAAAGTTGTGTTGTTTAAGCCACCCAGTCCGTGTTACTTTGTTATTGCAAACCTAACAGCCTAATAGAGTCCTCAATGAAAGACTAACAGGAGTTCACATTAAATGTTCCCTATCCCTAAAATCTTGGGTAGGATAATCCAATATGTGAAGTCTATTTCCCAAGAGATTAAGTTTCAATTAGGCACTGTGGTTACTGGCTAGATCATGTATATAGTCATCGTTGGCTCCTTGTCTTTCCAATCTGCTTGTCCAATGGCATTTCCTGAGACAACCTCCCAGATACACTGAGATAACCTCCCAGATACACTTCCTCCTTAGTTCTTTCCTCAGACCTGCTTCCAGCAGAACCCAACTAAGCAATCCTTAAGCATCTATTTTACAAATGCTCTACTTTGTTCAATGTGATTGCATAGGGAAATCTCCAAAGTCTGTGAGAAACTACTCCAAGTAAACAGAAAAGACTTTATTAAATAGAAGATTTGAACATTATAAACCAACTAGACCCAAGAGACAGTCACAGAACACTCCACCCAATGCCAGCAGAAACACATTCTTTTCAAATATATATGTAATAGTCTCCAGCATAGACAATATACCAACATTGAACAGGCCTCCACTTTTTTAAAAGAATTGAAATCATGCTTATGTGGTAAACTAATATTCAACAAAGGAAGCAAGAATATGCAATGGGAAAAGGACAGTCTCTTCAACAAATGATGTTGGGAAAACTGGACAGTTACATGCAAAAGAATGAAACTGGACGACTTTCTCATACCATACACAAAAATAAACTCAAATGAATAAAAGATCTAAATGTGAGACCTGAGGGTGCCTGGGTGGCTCAGTTGGTTAAGCGCCCAACTCTTGATTTCGGCTCAAATGATGATCTCATGGTTGGTGAGATCAAGCCCCACTGTGCCATCAGCACAGAGCCTGCTTGGGATTCGCTCACTCCCTCTCTCTCAGCCCCTCCCAGCTTGTGTGTGCTCACTCTCTCTCTCTTTCTGTCTCTCAAAATAAATAAATAAACATTAAAAAATGATAAGATAAATGTGAGACCTGAAACCTTAAAAACCCTAGAAGAGAGCATAAGTAGTAATTTCTCTGTCATCAGCTGCAATATTTTTCTAGATAGGTTTTCTAGATAGGCCCAATAAACTATTGGGACTACATCAAAAAAAAAAAAAAAAACACTTCTGCATAGCAAAGAAACTGAATGGGAGAAGATATTTTCAAATGACATATCAAAGGGTTAGTATCCAAGACATATAAAGAACTTATACAACAACATCCAATCATCACTATCATCATCATCATCCTCTAATTAAAAAGTGGACAGAGTATATGAACAGGTATTTTTCCAAAGAAGACATAGAGATGTCCAACCAACACATGAAAAGATGCTCAACATCACTCATAATCAGGGAAATGCAAGTCAAAACCACAATGAGATATCACTTCCCACCTATCAGTATGGCTAAAATCAAAAACACAAGAAATGACAAGTGTTGGCAAAAATAAGAACCCTCATGCAATGTTGGTGGGAATGCAAACTGGTGTAGTCACTGTGGAAAACCCTATGGAGGTTCCTCAAAAAATTAAATACAGAATTACCATATGATCCAGTAATTTTACTACTGGGTATTTACCCAAAGAATATGAAAACACTAATTCAAAAAAATACATGCACCCCTGTGCTTACTGTAGCATTATTTAAATAGCCAAATGATGGAAGCAACCCAAGGGTCCATCAACAGATGAATGGATAAAAAAGATGTGGTATAGGGGCGCCTGGGTGGCGCAGTCGGTTAAGCGTCCGACTTCAGCCAGGTCACGATCTCACGGTCCGTGAGTTCGAGCCCCGCATCAGGCTCTGGGCTGATGGCTCGGAGCCTGGAGCCTGTTTCCGATTCTGTGTCTCCCTCTCTCTCTGCCCCTCCCCCGTTCATGCTCTGTCTCTCTCTGTCCCAAAAATAAATAAAAACACTGAAAAAAAAAAAAATTAAAAAAAAAAAAAAAAAAAAAAAAAAGATGTGGTATATACACCCAATGGAATAATATTCAGCCATAAAAAGAATGGTATCTTGTCATTTGCAACAACATGGATGGATCTAGAGGATATAATGCTAATTCAGAGAAAGACAAACACCATATGATTTCACTCATGTGTGGAATTTAAGAAACAAAACAAATAAACAAAGATTAAAAAAAAGAGACAGAAACAAAGACTCCTAACTATGGAGCACAAACTGATGGTTACCAGAGGGGTGGTGGGTTGGGGGAAATGGGTGAAATAGGTGAAAGTGATTAAGAGTACACTTAGAGTAATGAGCACCAAGGTATAGAACTGTTGAATCACTATGTTGTACACCTGAAACTAACATAACACTGTACGTTAATTATACTAGAATTAAAAAAAGAACTGAAATCATGTAAAGTGTATTTTCCCACTACAATGGAATTGATTTAGATATTATAACAAAGACAAAATGAAAAGACAATCCATAAAATGGGAGAAAATACTTGCAAATCATTTACCAAATAAGGGACTTGTATCTAGAAAATATAAACAACACTTCCAATGCAAAAAATACAAAAACAATCCAGTTTAAAAAAGGGCAAAGTTGCTGAGTAGGCATTATTTGAAAGAAGATATGCAAATGACTACTGTTCCGGACTGAATATTTGAGTCATCACAAAATCCATGTGTTGAAGCCCTAACCCCTACAGTGATGGCATGAGGAGACTGAATCTTTAAGAAATGATTAGGTTTAGATTAGTTCATTAGGGTGGGGCCCTCATGATAGTAGTAGTGCCCTTATAAGGAGAGCAACAGACAGGAACGCTCACTATCTCCACCTTCATGCACTGAGGAAAAAACATGTGAGCACCGAGTGAGAAGGTAGCTATCTGCAAGCCAGGAAGAAGGCCCTCCTTAAGAATGAAAACTGTGGCACTTGTATTTCTAGCCTCCAGAATTGTGAGAAATTAATGTCTGTTATTTAAGCCACCCAATCCTTATGGTAGTTTGTTATAGCACCCCAAGCTAAGATAGCCAAAGCACTTACAAAGATGCTCAGCAAATGCAGATCAAAACCACAATAAGAAATCATTTCATACACACAAGGATGGCTATGATTTAAAAAAAAAAAAGAAAGAAAAAAACCGGTAATAACAAGGGACAAAAACGTGAATTAATTGGAATCTTCAGCCATTCCTACTGGGAATATAAAATGGTGAAGCATTCTGGAAAGCAGTAGGGCAGCTCCTCAAAAGGTGAATCATAGACTTACCGTATCACCTAGCAATTCCACTCCTAAATAACATATCCAGAGAAATGAAAATGTACACTTATACCAAAACTTGTAAATGGATCTTCAATGCAGCATTATTTAAAATAACTAAAGTATAAACAACCCAAATGTCCATAAACAAATAAATAAAAATTCATACAATGAAGTACTGTTTAGGGTTAACAATGATGGAGATATTGAACATGCTACATGGATGTAATTTTGTAAACATTTTGCTAGGTGAAAGAAGACCATCATACAAGATCATATTTTGTCTGATTATATTTATAATGTCCAAAACAGGCAAATCTTTATAGCCAGAAAGTCAATTAGTGGTTGCCTATGACTGGGTTGAGTGTCTGTGGGGATGGGTGAGGAGTAACTGCTGGTGTATACAGGGTTTCTTCTGGGCAGTGCAAATATTCTAGCACTGGATTTTGGTGATGGCTGCACAACTCTGGGAATATACTAAAATCCAATGAATTTTATACTTTCATGAGTGCATTGTATGGCATGTGAGTTATATCTCAATAAAAGTGCAAAGTGTGACCATTTTTTATTTGTTCAAGAGATTGAGCAAAGTCTCAAGTGAGACTTCAAGCTTTTGTCATGTAAATCATTCACAACATGACAAAATATTCATTAGATGCTCAAAAATACTTGTGATTCAAAATGTGAAAGGTTTAATCCTTCAGGAAAATTTTGTCTGTAGTCTGTGCTCCAGCTTCCTTCTTTTCTCTTCCTACATATCATATACATCATTGAACAATAAACTTTGATGAAATAAATAGGGGGGAAACCACAAAATTACTCAATTTGCTAAAATATAAAAGATCCAATAAAACAATAAACAAGTCTGCTAAATCAGAATAATTCATATTTAAGTGTGTCTTTTCTCTGAATCTTCATAACACCTTCGTAAATGTTTACCTAAAACATGTGTCCACATAGAAATTCTGAAGTTGGGGCGCCTGGGTGGCTCAGTCAGTTAAGCGGCCGACTTCGGCTCAGGTCATAATCTCACGGTCTGTGAGTTTGAGCCCTGCGTCAGGCTCTGTGCTGACAGCTCAGAGCCTGGAGCCTGTTTCAGATTCTGTGTCTCCCTCTCTCTGACCCTCCCCCGTTCATGCTCTGTCTCTCTCTGTCTCAAAAATAAATAAACGTTAAAAATTTTTTTTAAATAAAAAAAATTAAAAAAAAGAAATTCTGAAGTTCTGGATTGCTTTTTTTTAATTGTGGCAAAATAAACACACCATGAAATTTACCATTTCAACCATTTTTAAGTGTACAGTTCAGTCGTAGTTAAATACATTGACAAGGTTGTATTTGAATTGCCTTTACGGAGGCTTTTAACATCAGCAGCAGTTGAGGTACTGAAGGGATAGGAGCACAACGTAAGCTAACCATGTGTCTCAATCTGCCTGGGACAGATCCGGTTAAGTTCTGTTGCTCCAGTTTAAGTGTGCCCTCTTTCATTCTATAAAATGTCCTAATTTGGAAGATAAATTACTCCATCACCATAAATCCATACCTACTTCTCTCCTACTTTCTGACTTCCTGCTGTTTATTCATCCCAGAACTGGACTTCAGGACTTTCTCCATCTGGCAAGTTACTACTGATCATCCAAAGCTCTACTCAGGTCACCTCCCCTTTGTCGTGCTCTTTAAATCTGAAAGATCTAATCCCTCTGTCATCTGCATTCCTGCTCCATTTTTTATGTCAGTCTACTGAGGCAGTTAGGTCTTTTCCACCATGGAAAAAAGGCTTCCAAATGATATTATGCCTAAAAAGATATATCATTTTTGCACTCTCAACTTCCTATACCATACATGACACACAGAACACACTCAACTCTTTGTCAAGTGAATGAATAATGGTTTATGTTTTCCACAACATCTAATTCTAGAGGCATTAAAGAGGTGAATATCTAATTATATTTATTAGAAAAGATGATTTCTGTGGTGTTCGACTACCTTTTAAAATAACCACACAGACGTGCACACACACAGACACACACACACACAAATGGCTTTCCCCATGGCTACTCAATAAATAAATAAATAAGCTGCACTCATAAGGCTTGTCAAGGTACCACTTCCCACAGAATTTTGCTCTCCTCTCTCATTTATCTAGGCATGTGCAGAGGCTTTTGACCCAATTTAGCATAGATAAATGACCCATGATGTGAAATTTCCCAATAGTTTAATAATGCATTTAACTCAAAGTGACACTTGCTTGCAGCTGCCTTAAAGCACTTTGGAGGCGATATATGTCTCTTTGAAATGATGGATGGTGAGGAGGCAGGCCTGCAGGAGAGAGCCCCCCCCCCCACCATCTCCCCTAGGGAAGAACTAAGGAGATCCTCTTTAAATTGCCTGCAGCAAATTCAGTGCTTGTGAGACTTAATTTAATGTATGCATTTTCCAACATCATTTACAGTTATGTCCATTAGATTAACTATAGAGGGAAGCTTTTTGTATCCTGTATAATACTCCCTTTTTTCTGCAATACATTTCGAGGGTTTTATTGATTTCTCCCTACAAAAGATGCAGAGTAGGACTTGGTGCTTATTACTTCAAGTCCTTGCCTAACCCACCAAATTATTTAGCCAAAGCAAAATTGCATTGTATGCCTTTAAAATTATATTCCATAGATGAGAAATCTTTACCTTGTTTTTGCTAAATTCAGTAATCAAAAAGACAATAAATTCAAATAGGTTGTTCTTCATGGTCAATCTTATAGTTAAAATAGAACATGAAAAAGCATGAATGTTCTATTTTCTGATTTCACTATTTTTTTTTCTTTTGGAAAGACATTCCACATTTTGTTGCAGCAATGTGCAATCCATGGTAGACATTAGGAACAGAGAATTTTGCTACTTTTTCTGATCACATAATCTTTTGTGGGCATATTTATAACTCTTCAGAGGATATGCTAAGCAACAGAAAAATGTTTTGAACTATCCCATATCTGCAAAGTGATTTTACTCAATCATGTTCTTTGAGTTTGTAACTGCTTTGGGAGACATTCCAATACTTTAGCAATCAGAAAAGAATGATGTAAAGTACTAGTATAGTCATTTACTGAGTTTAATATACACAAATAATTATATCCATGTGGAGAGGCATGCACAGAATTTGGGAGGGGAGTGATACAAAATAGAAATGAGTAGAGGAAGACTAGGAATAAGGTGCCAAATTTCTGAACCAGACTGCTGACATCTCTAACAGACTGTACCCAGTCTTATAGAGACTCGGTTCCTTTCAAGATTGATTTGAAATTTCCAAAAGACAAAGATTGAATTTGTGGATATGCAAAAGCACACGTATGCTCACACACATGTACACACAATCAAAGCATAGGAGGCAAAGAATAATTGACTGATATTTGCATCCCCAGAAATTATACAAATGCCTCCACACTTCAGTTTCCATCAGGCTTCAAACTAAGACCAATCCTCAATGATGATCAGCAGTCCTGAGTCAACTGCAGACTCTCTTTCAGTGGG
This sequence comes from Felis catus, assembly GCF_018350175.1. Lineage (NCBI taxonomy): Eukaryota > Metazoa > Chordata > Mammalia > Carnivora > Felidae > Felis > Felis catus. The sequence continues at coordinate 36,423,185 of NC_058382.1, read as the reverse complement.
CTTACTGGTATCTTCACTCCTGGACTTGACCTGTGGTGCCCGCCTCAGGTGCCTGGCACACTGCCTCCACGGTGACTCTGACAAGTCCTCTCAGTTTTTCCCCAACCTTTATTAAACAGTTCAGCAGAAGGAAACTTTGCTGCACTCCATCAGTAGCAATGTGCACACAAATCTCTGTCTCAGGCTCCACTTCTAAGTTGATGTGTGTGCTAACTGACACTTGAGTAAGGTTGAGATTCTGTCCTCACTGGCTCTCAGAAAATTGAGAAAGTCTACTAATTGCTTGTATTTATAAACGTGCAACAGCAGTATCTCAGTTAAAATTTATTTCTTGCCAGTAGACAGAATGTTATAATGGACCTAACCTATCTCAACAAGGAGTATGCTTGGCTCTATCTTTTCTGAATCATGTAAGGACAGAGATAGATGATAGATAATCAGATGGAAGATACATCGATCTGTATATCGTGATCTCCACAGATGGCAGAAAATTCTTAAGTAACTGAAAATAAAGCAAAGTAAAGACAATTTGGCAGAACAGAAAGAGTCAGGTAGGCTTGGGCTTGAATTGTAAATCTCTCACCAGTTCTGTGATTCTAGGTAAATTATAAAATCTCTAGAGCATCCATTTCCTCAGCTGCTAGGTAGTCGTCTTATCCTCACTTACCTCCTGGAGTAGTTTTGGCAAAAAGAGACAGTATATAGAGCACTATGAAACAAGATACACTCCATAAGCACCAAGTAAGAGATGTTATTCTTGTGACCATTATTTTATGTACTGAAGGCACAAAAGTTACTGTACCTTAAAATGGGCTACCACAGAAGAGGCTTAAGAGTCGGGTGAACTGTACCTATTAATGAACAAAGAGTGGCAGCCCATTCCTCTATGGACATGCAGGCAGCCACCAGGCCATCCCTGAGAAAAACTCTTATTTTCACCTCCAATTCAACAATATAAATGTAATTCCTTTTTTTAAATTATAATTTACTGTCAAGTTGGCTAACATACAGTGTATATAGTGTGCTCTTGGCTTTGGGGGCAGATTCCCGTGACTTGTCGCTTACATAGAACCCCCCAGTGCACATCCCAACAAGTGCCCTCCTCAATGCCTATTGCCCATGTTCCCCTTTCCCCCATGTAATTTCATCTAGTAAGGAAAGTTACCCTGTTTTCATGCACATGATGGCATTCCATTCAAAACAACCAATTAGAATAGGTCTTAATATTCTAATTTTTAGGTGAGAAGAATGAAAATTAGAGAGATTAAGCAACATGCCTGACATTAGTAACAGATTTAAGACACTCAGCCTCCAGGCATCTTGACCTTCCAGTCTGGGGCATTCTCCATAGCACCACAGCTACACCCCTGTGGATTCATTCACACTTTGTCACTTCCCTTTTGTAAACAAGACAACAAAGTCTGCTCCCTCCTCCCCACAAAAAGGCTGACTTGAGAAAGCTGCAAAAACATTACTTTTGGTTGATTTTTTCCCCCTGAATTATCCAGAAGTTTGACACTTAAATTACTCCATATGAAGTATCTGGCTTTAGATTAAAATTATATGTGGTATCAATATATTCATATTTTTTATTCAATCCTAGAACCACCCTCAAAATGAGTATAGTTACTTTTTTTTCATAATTACATTGTGCAGTTAGAAATATGTTCATGCAAATCTATACCTCACCACAATTTATACACAAAGTACAACCTGAAGACCTTTCTGGAATAGGCATATTTATAATATCAACAGGGAACTGAGAAATATTTCTTACATTTATGTGACCAATTATTTGAAAAGCTGACTCAGAGTAGAAAAATTCGGCAAAATTATAAATGAAAATCTCAACACAAGTCTGTGTCTTCCTTAGGTAGCTGCATCGAGCCTATACATCCTGTATAACATTAGCAGAACATGAGAAAGGGTGTCTCACTGTACCGGAGTCCCGAGATATGGAGAAAAGCAACCCTGGGCTTATTACATCTTGCCCTTCAAGTTCCAGTTGTGTCATCTAAGGTAAGTTTTCCCTAAAACTCTTATGCCTCATCTACAAAATGAGGAAACTTTCACCTTATGAATAATTTCAAAAATTAAATGAGTTTACCATACTCATTTCACATGCAGAGCACCAGGCATAAAATATAAAGTCAATAAATGAAAGTTATTTTGAAGTAATAAGTAGTGAGCAGGCTTTATAAAGTATAAATGACCATAATGGTTAATAATTACTCATATCAGTCGAATCTATTACAAATTCTTATTAGTGATTAGAGAACTAAAGCCATGTCAGTCTGAGGAGACTCATACTGGGGAAATCCTAAATTTATTTTCCCCTTCTACTCCAGTAAATTCATCCTTCTAGGATAAAGGGCCTTAATCCATTAAACTAGACCATTGTAATTAACATGACAGAAGTTAGATTGTTCTGTATCCTAAAAGATACCATTAGTACCTCTAAGAGACAAAAGTGTCAAAGGGTTATGATTTCCATGGTGTGCTGAGCCACCTTATTTAATAAGATTATTTCTACTTCTTTGCACCTAGAATTTTGATCTGAAGTACCTTTCATTTGTAGCCTCTCTGAATTTAGGTTAGAGTTTGCTGTAAGTTGAACAAACAGCCCAGCTCAGGAAACGGGATCCTGCCTTAGCTATCTTCCCTCCTCTGAGGTTTCTATAAATTTGCAAATTCATTTATAAAATCTGAACTTTTCTCTAAAGATCTTATATCCCATTATTCAGCTGCATTAGTATCTTTCATATATTGGCTACTTAAGATTCGCCATACTAACAAATGGGTTTCAAAACAGAATAAAACCATTTCATCTCTTTGCTGACTATGTGCTAAGGATGATCCAGGTGAAGACACAATGAAGAGCAAAGCTGAAAACATAAAGTGTTTATATTCTTCCTGTTCTGAAACCCACACTTAATTAGTATGGGAAATCTTAAATAGCCAATACATTACAAAAATACTAATTTTTCTTTCTCTTCCTCACTCCTTCCCTTCCTTCCTCTCTTCCTCTTTCTTTCCTTTTTCTCCCTCCCCTTTTTCTTCTTCTCCCCCTCCCTGCTCTTTTCTCTCTTCCTTCCCCCCTTCCTTCTTTCCTATGTCTCTCAATTCTCAGGGATTATGATCCATTCTCATTGTACTCTTCTGTTTCAAAGACACCCCAAGAACTAGAATACTGAGACAACACTTGTTTAAATAATTAATAAATGTTTGGGTAATGATTGTAATCAGAACATTTTGTTCTCTCCTTAGGTAAAGAACATTTAGAAAACATTCATGATGGAGCAACAGAGGATACTTAGGTTTTTATTTCCTTATACCAACTAAAAGCACATGTATTTGTGAATGTTCAAAAATATATTCAAAATATGTACATACTCAGATTAATCTTTATATTTCTCTCAAGTTCTCCCAATCTACTATCTCTGATCAACCCCCAACTGCAATTAATTGACTCTCTTGGCGGTCTTCCATGATTGTTTTCTTTCTCCCATGCCCAGATCTGCAATTCGAGCGGAGTCTACTAGTCTTGTCCATGGAATTATAGCCAGTAAATATTCACATTTTCCCATTTGCTTTCTACACAGTAAATTTTCTTGTTGGGGAGTCTGAATTGTGATCTAAATAAAATTATATCATCCACTCACTGTCAATGGCTGATATGACTCCCATCCTCTTTAAATGTACAGGTTCCCTTTTTGTGTTGTTTTTCCTTCTTGTGCCATTTTTTCTTTTGGTAACTTGTGTTATTGTAGAGTTTCTCATCTTATTTGTTGACTAAGGTTCTGTGGTGGTATTTAGGTTATAATCTAGAGCCCTGCTCAGATGAACAATTCTCATATATTCATAATGTCTGATCATCTTATCTTGGTTATGTGCCACAAGCCACTAAATAAGAAAAATGACCATCTTTGAAAAATATTTGTCACACAGTATTCATATCCCTAATATGGGAAGAGCTTCTAAAAGAGAAGGAAAAAGTTAGGCAATCTAGAGAAAAGTGGTTTAAAGATATAAAAGGAAGTTCACACAAAAAGAGATATAGTCAACCTTTTGAAAAATGCTGAACTGATAACAAGATAAAAACAATTTAAAACCACACTAAGGCACCATTTTTCATGTATAATATTGGCAGGAAAAGTTTGACAACTTGTTCTGTTGGAAGCTATGGGATTATAGGCATGTTCACACATTGCTGAAGACAAAGTAAAATGATACAGCCTCCAGGAAGGGGAATTTAGCAGTATGAAGCAAAATCATACATATATTTCCCATTTGATCCAATAACCCTGCTGCTAGGAGCCTAACCTAACAAAATTCTGACAACAACAAAATCAAAAAGACAAATGTACAAGACTATTTATTAAAGAACTGTTTCCAATGGCAAAAGAGTGGGGACTACCCTCAGTGACCTTTTGCAAGGGTTTTCTTAATTACATCCTGATACATCTTTACAATGGAATACTATACATCTGTAATGAATGGACTATGAAATACCTCCATACTACCATAACTTGATGTTTAACAAGTATTAAGTGCAAAAAGCAAAGTGGAAATGATACTAGTATACCACATGTTATCTATTAAAAAATACATGTGTGTGTGCACATATACCCATATTTGGTTATACATAGATATTTTAAAATAAAAAGATAAACATTTAAAGCTAAACCAGCTTCATTTGGGCTAATATAAACAAAAAGCATTACCCATAGAGAGAAGGAAGGAATGGTGTAAAGAATATAGGAATGGGAACTATATTCTAAGTTTTTATTTAAATTGCAGTTAGTTAACATACAGTGTAATATCAGTTCCAGGTGTACAACACTGTGATTCAACATTACCATACAACACCACTTGTAGCTCATTACAAGTCTACTCCTTAATCCCTATCACCTATTTAACCCAACCCTCACCCACCTGCCCTTTGATAATCATCTTTTTTCCTTACAGTTAAGAGTCTGTTTCTTGCTTTGTCTCCTCTTTTTTCCCTGATATCTGTTTGTTTCTTAAATTTCATACATGAGTGAAATTGTATGATATTTTTCTTCTGACTTATTTTGCTTTGGTTAATACTCTCTATCCCCATCCATGTTGTTGCAAATGGAAAAATTTAATTCTTTTCTATGGCTGAGTAATATTCCATCATGTATAGATACCAAATCTTCTTGATCCATTCATCAGTTCAGTGACAGTTGGATTGTTTCCATAGTTTGGCTATTGCACATAATGCTGCCACAAACATCAGCATGAATGTATTCTTTTGAATTAATATTTTTGTATTCTTTGGGTAAATACCTAGTAGTGCAATTAGTGGATCTTAGGGTAGAAATTTCATTTCTTTGAATATATCCTGGTTTGTAAATTTGTCTCACGGATAATCTATATATATCATACATTAGATAAAATGAAATTATAAATTAAGAAGAGAAATTCTTAAATCTGAAAATTAAAAATATGATTCTATATCCAATTATTAACATAGGCACACAGAGAGGAAATATTCTACGTAATGTTTATTACATTAAGATATTGTTGTAATTGCATTGAACACCCCAATGAGATTTATCTAGTGATTAAAAAAATTTTCAAGCTCAGTTTTCAATAACCGTATTATTGGTGATAGTGTTGATATTACTCTCCTGGGACTACTTTGCATGAGTGACTTATCAGTGAGTACGTCAAAAGTAAATGAGCAAGTTTTCATTCCAGAAATCCCAATCCCAAATCCCAATCAAGATTTTCATTGGGATCAAAACTATAAGCTTGATGAAGTTATTTAGCAACAATGATTTCTTGAATTTAAATTGGAATATCAATGTGCACACTCAATATATTTTTTAATGCATTTATTTTCTAAGTTGGTCCACTGTATACAGGCCTAAAACACTCATCAACCCAGGAACAATGCCAACCTTCCCACCAAGATAGTAGCCTCTACATACCATATCCCACTGAAAAGAACAAGGACTCCTTGGAAGAATGTCTGACTCATGGTTGGGGACAACATATACTCAGGATAAACCTGGGACATCTTATCATATCAAAGGGCAAGACAACGAATGAAAACTCCTGAGACTTGTCAAAGGGCTCAGGAGCCAATTTTGAAAACACACCCACCACAGCCAGACACAAGAGAATCTGAGAATCACTAGTGATAATAACTGCCATGGATTGGAACACTTACAGTTATAAGCTGAGGATTTGATAATAACATTAAGAACTCATCTTTGTAGTGATACTGGGAACCAATTCATAATTTTGAATGGCAGGTAAGTAAAAGGAAAAAGATAAAGCTTTCATTATGCCTTTCCCACCTCAGCATAACCATAATTGAGGAGAAAAAGTTTCTGTCCATAGACATTTTCCAGAAGGAAGGAATGAAGGAATTAGGATAACTCCACCTTGTAATATGTATGAATGAGTGGATCTGGGAACTGTCCATCAGTGGTCTAATTATTTACCCAACAATGTGAAACTGTTGTAATAATAAAGGTTTGGGTTCTATGGTTTAAAATTTGACAGGTCTACTCACCAGCCCACCCTAGGTTGTTTTTTTTTTTTTAGTTTCTTTCCTTTTTCCTTTTTTCCTTTTGTTTTTTTTCTAAAACTCCCTTTTTCTAAAAATCTGTAACATTTATCTTTATAATCAACTTGGCTACCTGCATAAAAAAAAAAGATTGTATCATTATTGGAATTACTTAAAATGTATACATTAATGTTTTTTCAATATACGAAGTTTATTGTCTAATTAGTTTCCATACAACACCCAGTGCTCATCCCAAAAGGTGCCCTCCTCAATACCCATCACCCACCCTCCCCTCCCTCCCACCCCCCATCAACCCTCAGTTTGTTCTCAGTTTTTAACAGTCTCTTATGTTTTGGCTCTCTCCCACGCTAACCTCTTTTTTTTTTTTTTTCCTTCCCCTCCCCCATGGGTTTCTGTTAAGTTTCTCAGGATCCACAGTAGAGTGAAACCATATGGTATCTGTCTTTCTCTGCATAGCTTATTTCACTTAGCATCACACTCTCCAGTTCCATCCACATTGCTACAAAAGGCCATATTTCATTTTTTCTCATTGCCACATAGTATTCCATTGTGTATATAAACCACAATTTCTTTATCCATTCATCAGTTGATGGACATTTAGGCTCTTTCCATAATTTGGCTATTGTTGAGAGTGCTGCTATAAACATTGGGGTCCAAGTGCCCCTATGCATCAGTACTCCTGTATCCCTTGGGTAAATTCCTAGCAGTGCTATTGCTGGGTCATAGGGTAGGTCTATTTTTAATTTTCTGAGGAACCTCCACACTGCTTTCCAGAGCGGCGAAAATGTATACATTAATTTAAAGGAAACTGTTATTTCATGTCTTCCTATGCAAAAAAACAAAAACCAAAAAAACCAAAAAACATGAAAAGTCCAAATCCTTTTTTTCTCCATAATCATTCTGAATTGGTCTAGTTAAAAATATATTAAATGTTTTATTTTTGCAATTTAAATCTATTAAAAGTATTTGATTATAATTTATAACTGGGCTGTATATGTGGAGTTACATATTTGGGGGTTTTAAGTATATTTATTTATTTTGAAATGGGGGAAAGGGGCAGAGAGAGGGAGAGAGAGAATCCCAAGCAGGATGTGTAACATCAGAGCCCCTTGGCATGGGGTTCAGTCTCACAAACTAGGAGATCATGACCTGAGATGAAACTGAGTTGCTACTTAACTGACTGAGCCACCCAGGAGCCCCTGAAGTTACCTATTTTGAATGAATTTTATAAAATACTACTCCTATTAAATTATGGTAAATGATGTAATAGTTCATATAGTGATTCTTTTGTATGTTACCAGTATTTTACCTCTTTTTAAAAATGTTTACATTCCTGATTGGTTTCTCATGGTGCATTGCATTGACTGATACCTCCAATACTTTGTTAAAGAGTTTTCAGAGTTGTATAGAATAGTCTTTTGTGATAATTTTTTTTAAAAAAATGCATCTAGTTTGATGGCTATTTCCCACTTGTTACTTTTAAGTGTCCATAAGTGGGAAATAAATATATACATATATGCATACACACACACACACACACACACACACACACACACACACACACACACACATATATATATACACACACGTATATATGCACACACACACACACACACACACACACACACACAAAGACACTCTTTTTTAAAGAGAACATGAGCAGTGGAGACAGGCAGAGGGAGAGACAGAGAGAATCTTCTGCAGGCTCCATGCTCAGTGCAAACCCGACATGGGGCTCCATCCCATGACCTTGGGATCATAACCTAAGCCAAAACCAAGAGTCAGACATTCAACTGAGCCACTCAGGCAACACTTAAGTGTCTATATTTTTATTTCTCTTTTAAATTTACATGTTTCTTTTTCTAATTAGCTAGTGGCTTGATATTTTTTAAAAATTTCAAGGACAGCTTTTGGATTAATTCAGTGAGTCCAATTTTTCTTTCTTTTGACTTGTAACTCATTTTTCTGCTCTTATTTTAATTAATTCCTGGTCTTTGCTTTTTGTTGTTGTTTACATTATTCACTTTCAAAATCCTTGTGTTGAATATTTGTTTTCATTTCTATTAATATAGGTATTGAATGTCATATATATTCTCTGAGCACTGTTTAACTATACTATGAATCTTGGTATGTAATAGTTTCAATATTACTGTTATTTCATTTTTAATTTTCTCAGAATTACTACTTAGCTCCCCAGTCCCCACTTTTGTCTGGACTTCTTTTCTCCCCCCAGTGGTGCCTGTTCTCTTCAATTTTGACTCTTCATTGTATTTTTTAAGTTTTTATTGAAGTTCCAGTTAATTTATGTACAGTGTATTACTCCTTTCGGGTGTATAATACAGTGATTCAGTACTTCCATTCTACAAGCAGTGCTCATCACAAGTGCCCTCCTTAATCCCCATCACCTATTTAAACAGCAGTTTCTTCTCAGTGTAGGTAAGGCTTGATCATAGAAGAAACTTCAGTTAAACCCAGAATTTCTAGAAGTCTCAGAACCAACTGCATTGTGATTTCTTTGCACTCATCATTATATTTGACGATGAAAATCTCCTCCTGGCTTCAAATGCTGCTCTGGGACTGACCTTCCACATTGATAAAAACTGTTTGTTAGTGACTCAGGACTTCTTTTCTCAGGCTCATCAGAATACAGGCAACATCCTCTACTCTCTCACACAGATTCTGATACCGTGAAAAACTTGAGGCTATCAATGGGTTGTCTACACCAGCTTGTATTTCTGAATCTGTCCACACTACATCTCACCTGGTTTTGTTGTAGATGTGTGTTTTCAGTTTTGCTACTCTAGCTTCACCGTTTCTCTGTTTTTATGGGGGAGAAGGGACATTCAGATAAAGTAAATAATTAAGCACGCTACCATGATTTTCCAACATCTTCTAAAAATTTTATGCCATTGTCTTTTTTTAAAATTAACTTTACTGAAGTAAAATTTACATATAATAAATGCATCCGATTTAATTATAGTCAAGTGAGTACTTACAAATGTATTCCCTTGTGTAACCATCTCCACAATCAAGACATAATATTTGCTCTACCCAGTAAATCTACTCACCCTGGCTTTAGGCAACCAATGATATGTTTTCTGTCACTATACTTTATAGTAGTGTTTCCTAGAATATAAATAAGGTATGCACTTCTTCATGCCTGACATTTTTCCACTCAGTCTAATTTTTCACTCAGATTTATCTATTTCAATTGCTTCTTTTTCTGTGAATACAACCTGAGTGGAGGAATGTACCACAATTTGTTTACATATTCATCATTTGTGGACATGTGTTTTCAGTTTTACACTATTTATTTACATTATTTATTCACAAATAAAGCTGCTATAAAAAAAGACCAAAAAAATGTTTTTAATGTTTTCTGATTACATTTATTAAGTCCTTTTGTATTAATTCCGGTGACATTCTTGTATCTGAATCTGTTTGAATTGACGGATTTTTCTCCCAGTTATGGGTCACATTTTGGGTCCCACCATGTGGGCCCTATGCTTCTTTGCATATTTTTCAATTTTTTACTGGACTTTGGTCCTTGCTGCATGCCTGAATTTTTGGCCTCCCTCTAGCAACACTGGGCTTTCCATGGCAGACAGTTAATTTACTTAGAGACCAATTTGATCCCTTCCGTTCTTGCTTCTCATACTTCTATTATGGGTCTGTGGTAACTTATTCTAGAGAAGCAGAGGACATGTGAATCATCTGGGTTAGCTACTGAATGGTCTGGGTGATCAAAGGGTATTTTCCAAGATGCCTGGTCAGAACTCAAACATACTTGCACCTACGTCAACTTTCAGAATGATTCCATTTATAGCTCCACAATTCTTTCTTGCGCGGCCCTTTGGAGTTTAAGTGATCACATAGATAACCTAAGTAGTGAGCACACACTCAAGGAGCCATAGAAGCTAATTTCTAGAGGTCATTTTCTGCAAATCTCCCTCCTCTCCAAGACTCTGTCCTGCAACTTTCAGCTGCCTCAATTTCCCACTGTCTCCATACTTCAGCCAACCACTGTGCTGTGCTCAGGATTTCTCTCCCAATATTGTGGTCTGGATTATGTCCACAGGAACAAAATTGGTGTCATCATAGGGCTTACCTTGCTTATATCCCTTCTCTCAAGGATCAAATTCTATGGTGCTGTTTTTCAGTATATGAAGAAAGTCATCTCATACATTTGCCTAATAATCACTCCAGTCCCTATTAGACCATCACGGAAAGATGCAGAAGTAATCTGTAATAACATGTATCTCCCTTCTTTCAGTTCTGAGACCCTTGATTATCAGTGCAACCATAACTAATGTAAAATAATAGCGTAACAGTGTTAACTATTATCCTTTTTTGCTTACTTAAATTCTTCAATGACTCTCCCTATTGATCAATATTATTCTTCAATATTTAAGAAAAAAAGTGGTCATGTTCTAAAATTACTTGAATCATTAAATATGTGACATATTTAGCCATATACATGCTGGAAAAAAGTGTGTAAAGACCTCTCAAAAATTTATTATCCTGAATCCCAAATGAACTTAAGTGGATTTATAACCAATGCCATATGAATACAACATATTTAATAAAAACATAAACACAGGAAAACAGAAGCAGAAAAATATGGAAGAATGTATGTTTATTTTCAGGCTAAAAAATGATAAAATAGAGCATCCAATTTGTTATAAGTTTTCTAATAGCCAAAGGCAATTCAAACACTGTTGATCGATCGACTGCACCACCTTGTATAAGCTAGAGTTGTTTGGATATAAACTTTGATCTTGATAACTTATTGATAAGTTAAAGCAATTGAAAGGATAACACTATGTTACATTTTGACAATAAATTAGGTCCAGAAATGAACACAACTGGGGCTCCTCAGTATATCAAGATAAAAAAATACATATTCAATAGTTCAATCAACTCTGACCATTTTCAGTATTTCTACTGCACAGCTCAAGATTTGCATTTCAGCAAGTAACCATCAATTTGACATATCAATATGAGAGAAGGGAATCTGGATTAAAGGCTCCTATTCTATCCTGTATTGAAGAGAAACTCCCCTGTTTTTTGGTTATGACAATGAGATAGATAAGATGTTGGATATTCAAAAGAAGGTCAATGATTGTAATGCATTTCCATGTCTGAATACCTAGCTCTTTTGTAAAGGGGAAGTATATAGATTCCTAAGGGGAGTAAAAGTTTTTCCTGGAACTTAATCATAACATAATGCATAATGTAAAATTCTGCCTGTGGGAGACTGCATGATACTGTAGATAGCAGTAGTTTTAAAACAATTAATTCTTACAACAACCACACACCAAGGCTGCAATCAAAACACAACTCAGTGAGAACTTTTCTTAAGTATCTTAGCTAATGTCTAACGTTGCTCGTTTATCTAATTGGATGCATCTATAGAATTTAAATTAGTAGCATAGTGGATGAGTGGTATTCCCCTAGACCCCTGGAGCTGAAGAAGAAACAATGTCTCTATACACAGGGCAACCATCCCAGAACAAGTTCTACTATTGCTACAAATGTAGACACAAAGATCAATGTTTCCTCATCATCAGATATAATGTGATAAATATGTACTTTTAAGTGTAGTTCATGGTAGCATTTCACTATTTAGCATCTTACCTCTTTTTTAGTAAATAACAGAACAATATGAAGGCTTCATTTGATGGAAGGGTTTTTGTGTGTGTGTGTGTCAAGAATGAAGATAAATACATGAAAATAATCTCTGTAAATCTGTTATGCGTGGTTGTATCAGCAAAAGCAAAGTATTCTATTCCACCATGACTGCGCTGGTTTTCCTTGGTAGAATGATTATTAGAAATAAGCCTTAGACTTTGCCCTGGTTAACCCTAACAATTTGCAAATAATCTTCATTTTTCTCATCCCCAGTCTTTCATTTTTTGTAGTATCTCTGGCAAGTCCTCCAGAATATTAATGCTGCAAATGACAACCAAGGTGTCCAAGTAGAGTGGAACTTATAGGTAGATATCTATAAGTGAACCCAGAAATGCTGGAAAAAAAGGAACATCAAGGAAAGCAACTCTTACCTTCCTTTGTTTTACAGACTATGTACTGTGCCAGTAAACTTGAAAGTTTGACAATTGTTATCTACTCTGCAAGTGATGTCAAATGATATTGTAGCAATGTGAGCAGAGGAGACCAACAGCATGATTTAGCAGCATGAAGAAGACAAATGGGCATCAACTGTATCATTCCAGCAGAAATACTCCTAATATCTTAACTGAAGGAGGGTGAGCAGAGAAAATGGCAGGCCAATTACACTGATTACAGTGGCTGCAAATATGTGCACCTACCTTCATGCTTCAGTGATGTTGTAATTATGTTTCTAAGAACTGCTGTATGCAGGCAACCTCATTCTTATTTCAATCCTGCTGTTTATTTCTTGTCATTTTAACATACACTCTTAGGAGTGGAGTAATATATATTATACCACATAATGGAGTACCCCTGCTGAACTCCCATCAAACTAATGGACTTTTTAAAAGATCATTTTACCTATTTTTTTCTTTCTCTTTTGGTCAAAGTTCGGTTAGTCTTTATCAAATCAATTTGTGCTAACAGGGCACTTTAACAAATTTGCCGTCTAACACAGAGATCCACCGGCTGGTCTAAAGGCCTGGGATGAAATTGGGTAATAATGATCAGGAGTGATCTGCCTATAATTATGCCCTAAGACTGTATGCTTTCTACTATGTCTGTAGGAGCATGTAATTGAGAATTAGGGTAATTATGTGGGCATTTCAAGGCTAGGAAGATGCATTTTTTAACTTTTTTACCTTGTTGTTATTATTGTTGGTATCCACGAAACATCTTCATTTCACCTTTGTGGACATACGAAATGATTAATTTTCTGGTGAATCAGAAAACTATTCCCTAAATAGTTGATCCCTGGAATAATTTCAAAATGTCACTGTGTGTTCCCTTCATCTTTTAAAGTCATCTCCTTCCACTCCTATCAGGTAGGACTCACTAGTAATCCCCTATTTGAGACATGCACTTCGTCCTTTCCTCTTCTAAACTGCACATCAGAAAATTAAGTGACATGTAGGAAATGGCCTGAAGGTCACAACCTGGGGCTGGGGCAGGGTCTTGCACAGAGGAGAGCATTATTCTATTGGCATCACTGCTGGGATAAGGGAAGCCAGATAAGATGAGGGTCTGAAGCAATCATTCTGAGAATTTGTTGAGGCCTCTGAGGGAAAATGACCAGAACTTGGTAACTAATGGATGTGGGGCTTAAGGGAGATAGAGAAATCTGGAATGATTTCCACCATTCTGATTTAGTTGGATGGGGGAACGGTGATGCTATTATCAAGTTAAGGAATACAGTAGGAAAATCAAGATAGGTTTAGAGGAAGATAACGAGTTCAATTTTGAACATGAATTTGAAGTGTCAATGGGATATTTTTCTGCAAAGATTAATGTTCTTTCACTCCCAAGAAAAATGGGGACAGTCAAAGAAAAGGACCAGGGACTTTTTCTGAAAGCTAAAAAAATGCATCTACAATGTCAATCATCCTTGAAATATCCTGAGAACAAATTAGGTATGCTAAGACAATTGCTTCTTTTCACTATATAATTATTTCTCTGAATCTTCTTTCATGGAACATTTGGTTATTCTAAAAAATATATTTTGGTGTTTTAATTAACACCAATACACTATGGCTTAGCTAGAAATTTAAACAATTTTTCAATAATTAGGTTCAGAATATTGAAACCTTTCTGACAATTAAAGTCATAATTCATTTCTACTCACTTAGGCACCTGGAGTGAGATACAAAAGGTAATTATATTCATTGTAAATTTACATGCTATGCATATCCTGGTAAGCATTCTGCAGGAAAGTGTTACAGGAAGACACAGGTGCTTAAATTAATAAACATTAAGAAATCAGCAAGAGAATTAAACTGCACTAGTTATTGTTTCCAAACTAATTATTTAATAATTGAACATCTCTATATACCTGGTCCCAAATCAAGGGATTCCATGACCTCATGGGTTTTGGGGTTCACATTTGATCATTTAATATCAAATTTGTGTAGTGCAGGGCAGTGAACTGGGTAGTTGTTGGAGGGCAATTTAGATTTCCCTCAAGCTCTCCTGAAAGTCCACAAATCAAAACAGTCACACTTGTAGAACAGGGATGTAATTAATTGTTAAGAAGGCTTTTTTAGGACTTCAAACCTGAGAACAAACACAGCCTGTGATAGAGACACTAAGTTCCCTGGCAGAACTTTTGAAGGAGCCATCAACTGAGCAATGACCCGTGGGCTTGATGTAAGTTCCTAAGTCTCAGGTTCCTCTTCAGTGACACAACACTAGTGACAACTTTTTTATAAGGTGTTTGCAAAGCCTGAGTTATGTGATTTAGATTCTAGAGCAATACTGGCCTTATAATTGATGCTCCGCAAATTATCTATCTATCTATCTATCTATCTATCTATCTATCTATCTATCTATCTATCTAGTTTACTGTCACGTTGATAGTCTACAACAACCTTCCACCGAGTCTCTCAGATTTAACTGACAGTAACCATCTTGAAGGATGGTAACCCTCACATATGTAGATGCTCTGGAGTGGTTTCTGTACAATGGATCATTAATTCTATGCAACAGCTCATTAACTTCATAAAAATTCAGTGAGAACCTCATCTGTGTCAGGCACTGTCCATGTGCCAGGAATACAACAGTGAACAAAGCACTGAAGGCCCTTACCCTCAACAAGCTTGCAGTTTAGTGAGAGGCAGATAGGATAAAACACAAATAGATGTATGACATAATGTTACATGCTATTTGGAATAAAAAATAAAGCAGGGGAAAGGAACAGAGAATGTTAAGAGTGCAATCAGGAAAAGTATTCCCTGAGCAGTGCCATTTAAGCATAATGTTGGCATGCTCCAGAGGTTAACAAGCCTGGTATGGCTGGTAAGATTCCAGTGAGAGTAAGCACAGGCAGATCTAGATGTGAGGAAAAGGGCAAGTCTGTGAGTGCCTCGATGAGAACCCAGATTCCATTCTCACTGTTTTGGGAATCCTTGGAAAGGTTTCCAGCAAAGGAGGGCCATGATTTCATTTGCACACTGGACCCCACGAAACATGTGTGGGACCTGTTTCTTCTTCTGTTTACGTTTCCCTAAGACAATGAAAAACAAGGCTCTTCATCTATGACTGCAAATTGTGTTCAGTGTTTCACCTTATTATTATGTTTTTCACCTACATATACATTGAAAGGCCTTATAGAGTTATTTATGGACTGCTTCTATTAGGGAGAGTTTTCTTCTGTACATTTCATAAATAGGTAGACTAACAGAGAGAAGATGTGTTAGCTATATTTTTAGTCAGTGCTTGGTCTGCTTTCTAAAATTGGGATTCGGTATTGAGGAGGGCACCTTTTGGGATGAGCACTGGGTGTTGTATGGAAACCAATTTGACAATAAATTTCATATATTGAAGAAAAATAAAAAAAATAAAATTGGGATTCTGTAGCTAAGCCCTAACTTTCCATTCATGGGTCAGATGATCGTAAGTTAAAATGTGAGTCTATCACATACTGCCTGTGTAATCTTGGGTAAGTTATCTAGCCTCCCTAGCCTCTTCTTCCTGGAAGCAACTGGATTAATAACACCAACACCATTGATAATAAGCTAGCGCATTGCAGGATACATAGTAGGTGCTTCAGAACTTTCTCTTCCCATTTGAAACCTGCTACTTTTCATTGAGTGGCAGGCATAGTCTAATCATGAATCACTATAAAGATTTGCTTAAATTAGGAAATAGTAAAGCCTGACCAAAGAAAACATCCAGTGTATGCTGTAATCACCCTTGATTATTTTCCACCACCTGGAGATGTGTGTGCTCAATGTAGCCAGTTTTAGACAAAATATTTTGATCAAAGTCTTAGTCAGAAGTATTAATACCTGCTTGAGAAATGAGCTGTGAATTTAGAGGGCTAGATAGAGACATTGGCAATAAATGTCCTTAGAGTTGTGTAGCTGGACATAGCTCATTTTTGACAGATGGTGTTATAAGGAGTCTTTCACTTTAAACATTTATTTATTTACAGCTAAAGGATGCAATTTAGGATTTTCAGCCTTCTGTTCTCCAGCCCACATGGGAAGGTAGTTTATTTGCAAGGTGGGAGAGTTGGTATCTCTGTAATATTGAAAAGAACACAGAATTCCAGGAAGTGTGGTTCTAATCTCAGTTCTGAGACTTTTATTTATGTACCTTATCTGTACCTGCCCCAGCACCCTGTTTAATGAAAGGTTTGGACTTCGTATCTGTCTCTGAAGTCTCTAAAACCTGTCCAATTCTCCATGTTTCTACAAGGATTTTTTTAGAAGTTACCCAGGTAATATGCAAAAATAATTTAGGATGATCAACCCCGTGGTGACATTTAGACACCTAGAAATTTCTTCTTTAAGACAGTGATATCTATCAAGGAGGATGACAGCTCTGAATAGCAGTTAAAATGAGAGAGAATTTATCAACCTTCCTATTAACTGCAAATTTATGGGATGTTTGAAAGTTGCAAGCCAACTCTTAAGGCCATGTTAACGAGGTGGCCTTTAACTTGAAAGAGATCTGTAGCTGAACTGTGTCTTTGAGACTTGGCGTTTTAATGAGGTTTCATCCCATTTGAACAGAGGCAAGGAAGGGCAGCAAAAATGCCATGTCTGATAGACACTTGATAATTTTTTTCCTGGGGGAAAAGAGGTTGGGCTATGTCAGAGCCCACACTTTTGGCCATTCATCTGTCCCTTCCAGTCCCAAAGGCTTGCACGCTCTCTGGGCCACCTACGTCATGTCCTCTGATGTGCACTGGTATCTAAGGATAAAGAGGTAATGGACATATCCAAACTTATGATACCACATTACCAATTCATTTACTTTCCTGACATTTCAAAGTGATCCTCTACCTTTGTGACCTTTAGAACAATAGATTATTTATGTAGGTATTTCAGAAGATGTACAGTGCATTAAAATCACTGAAGCATTTTGTGGGCTGGTGGGGGCACGGGGAAGACTCAAGTGTAAGGGAAATGGTGCTCCTCTTTTAGTTACTTTTGAAATGGCTTAAATCATCTACAGAATAAAGGTTACACTAATAAATGTCTCATTTGTTTTAAATGCTCTGAAATGTGAACACTTCCATGGAACATATAAAATCATATACGGTAAATGGGCTGTGGTGAAAACCAGTGAATGCAGTCATTTCTTTTTGAGTTGCTCTTTTATTCCCCTTCCCCTTGACCAAGTTCCAAACTGGAATAAAGTAGGAGTGGGGAATAGATAGTGAGGCAGATACTAGTATCTCTGAGGTTAGAAATGGTGTGAAAGTGCAGTGGTGCAAACCTGGCGTTCATTATGAGCATGGCACAAAGGGAGGCTACGAAGTGAGAACGTTGTCTTTGCCAACATAATTCTCCATCATTTTCTTCCTCACTCATTACAAGTGAGGAAACACCAAACCATCTGTAGCTCTCCAAACAGGCCATGCCTTTGCACATGTATTGTCTAAAATGTCTATTCCCTTGTTCACCTTATAGTCTTCTACTTATCCTTTTTTTTTTAATTTTTTTTTGACGTTTATTTTTGAGACAGAGAGAGACAAAGCATGAATGGGGGAGGGTCAGAGAGAGGGAGACACAGAATCTGAAACAGGCTCCAGGCTCTGAGCTGTCAGCACAGAGCCCAACGTGGGGCTTGAACTCACAGACCACGAGATCATGACCTGAGCCAAAGTCGGCTGCTTAACCGACTGAGCCACCCAGGCGCCCCATCTACTTATCCTTCTAAGCCCACCTACTCTGAGAAGCACAACTGCTACATGACTTTTTCCTTATATTAAGTCTGTGTCCTGAGTATATTTTCACATGGGACATTGTAATGCTTACAGCTGAAGGATGCAATCCAATGCATGGATTCAGAAGTGAGACCGTCAGGTTACAAACTCTGGCTTCACTATGTCTTTGTTGTGGAATTCTGGGTAGTTTCTTAACATATCTGTGCCATTCATTCACATCCAAACAAATTAAAATAGAATTGTCAATTCCACATGATTTCTGTAGATATTCTAAGGATTTATATCCAAACATTTTAAAGCAATACTTAGTACGAAGTGCTCAATAAATGTTCGCTATTTTTCATTTTATCTCTATATTACATACGCCTCATAACATGTAAAATATGTGAAACCTACTACATTGGGAAGATTTTGTATATTAGTACATTAATTGGGATATAATGGTTCTTTTGTACCACTCTAGTTCAAGACCATGTTGCTGATTCATTGTCCGGCTCTCAGACCTCATTACACTCTCAAGGAATGTTGGTTAATTTCTTGCTTTGTCATACAAAGAAGGATTCAATTACAGAACATCTCTGTTTTATCTTCTTTTCTCAATATTCTAAAATGGGATTTTACATCTTTGGAATATTTTGATTGGGTCACAATTCTTCTGGAACCAAATGACTTACAGGTTCAATGAAATTTGCCTCCTCTCCAGTAAAAATAATTAAAAAAATACATAAAAGTTAGTCTGCAACATTTTTCATGAGTGCATCTATTCAAAAAATTGTTCAAAGTTCAGGCACTCAGCTAAAACAGGGACTCACAGCAGATGCATATAGTTAGTCTACAGCTGCCCATGGCCCCCTTTGTTACTTAGGAGAGGTCCTGTTTTTGGGAGACAGAACAGTAAGTCAGCATAAAGGCAAGCCAAGCTATGAGACAGAAAAATAGCAGCTCTGAATACTTTCTGTGAGCACTCAAGTTCAGCAATGCCATTTCTCACTTCTATGGTCTAATAAATAGTAGGTATTATTACTAATAGTAATACTAGTAATAGTAGTACTTCACTAATCCTAGTTTAAAGAGGTCCTGTCAATTTGCAATTGGAAGAATACTGCTCATGCATTGGACGAACTTCTTCATTTGTAAAATAATACTGCACTGTAGTACTAATCAAAGGATTGGGTTCTTTTATTTCCCAAATATATTCTGAGTGTATAAAATACTCCTGCTGCCTCTTGAGGCACTGAGATACAGTAGGGAAGATCACAGATAAGGTCTGTACACTCATGGATCTCACTTTCTAGATAGACAGAGCAATCCATGGGTCTGGTACATGGTAGAAATCTAATAGAAACAGTCATTTCCCTTTTATCTTTCTGATATTATCTAAGTAACCCCAAAGCCTTTGTTATGCATACAAGAAAATGTGATCTGACACTTAAGAAAATAGCAACTTTCATCCATGAAGACAGAAGATATTCTAGGACACAGTAACTATTTTCAATTATCTGACAAAATCCTGCATTGCAGGAAAAAAAAAGCCTTATAATATTTAAAAGAAAACAACCAAGAGCAATTGGAAGAACTTGTCTCAGTCAAGATCATCCTTTTCATGAGGTCAGGGATGATGTTGGTTTTCTTTCCCATCAACTTTGTGCCTAGGACAGCGAGTACACACTCTTCTGGCTTACTATATAAAGTATAGCAAGCTTCAGTAAATATCTGTTGACCAAAGTAATGAGGAACCAGCAGATGGAGTAAATAAGTGACACAGTAAGATGAGCTGCTGCATAAGGTTGGGTCTTTCCATTCACTTGACCTTTTCAAAGAGTCTGTGTAACTTTCTCCCTCAAAAGCCTGGCAACTTGAATACAGAGCCTGATAAGGCTAAGTGACCTTTAGGATCCTGTTTAGCACTTAATGCTCAGATCACTTCTCTATGATTCTATACTTCATCATAGGTTATTCTTTTTTTTTTTTTTTTTTAATTTGCCAACATGGAGCTCCTCTCCATTTATATCAACATTACTGTGTTCTGGTCTATTAGTCTCTTAATCTCTTTGCTAATTCCCATATGTTGCTGCATCATTTAATTAAGAGTTGCACTGCTGTGTGGCTGAAGCTCAATGTCCTTTCCTGCTGTGAGAACACTCAGGCTCTTGGGAATGTGAAGGTTCTCATTCCGGTGGGATTTTAGAAAACCTGGCCTAATTTCTATTTCTGACAGAAACTTGTCAAACAGACATGGCCGTATCCAACAGAATCAAATTCCTACAACTGTTGACATTTTTACTCTTCACTTTTTTCAAACAGGCAAAGTAAAATAAAAACAATACTCCAAAATATTGATACTACGTTTTGTGAAGTACCCCATAGAGTGGTAGGAACATACTTTAACCCAGTAAATGTGTTAGTTGTTACTAACTGCATGACTTTAGGAACAGCAGTAACTCCTCAGAACTTCAGATTTCCTGCCAATAAAATAAGGATGGAACTTGGCTTTCTCTCACCATTTATAAGACATTTTGCTAGCTTTTGTCAAAAAAATATATTCAATTCTCCAACAGTCCTGTAAAGTAGGTTCAAGTTGTGTTTTCGCTAATTTAGCGATGACATATTTTACAAGTTAGGGAGTTAGCATTTAAAATTGTATACTGTAAAGCTGCCCAAGCATTATTGGAAAAAAACTTTAATTTCCTCACAAAAACCGTAAAAATCACCTATTCTACTTTAATCCTATAAAAAACCTAATGAAATAATTCATCATTTTTCTACACACATGCTATATACTTTTGTGTGGTTTTTTACTGTATTTTTTCATGGGATGCTATACAAAATGAGCCAGAAACCACATCTATCGTGTTTCTACTACATTCTCACAACTGTATCAATACTTAAGAAAATGGATAAAAAATGTAAAGCCATCTAAAAATCTATTTCAAGTAATATTAATAAAGGAGGTGGGCATTCTACGTATTGCTGACACTATGCTCAGAATCTTATATGCTAATTGACTTCATCCCAAATTAAGAGAATGACTGTGTTCTCGACCACCATACAAATGTTCCCAAACCTGAAAATCCTGAATAATAAAAAATGTGTGAAATAGCTGCCATTGAACACAACGAAGGAAACACAAACCCTCCAAAGGATATGACAGACTTCCAGGTTCACCCCCAACATTGCTTCCAAGTCATCACTCTCATCCTTGCAATAAGAAAAAAAATCATACCAACTGTAAACTGTTGATCTTATTTGGGGCCATTTGTTAGCAGAGTTTTCAAAATAAATTATATCACTCTGAAGTTTGGAGATATAGGAAAACCAGAGAATCAATCCAACATCTGCTTACCTAGAAGAGAAGTTATGGGAGCCATAAATGGGTAGGAACATTTAAATGGTATTTGATGAACTGTTAGAGACTGAGGGTAAACTAGTCTTAGGAAGGTCCCCATACTTTCACAGGTTTTACTTCCAGGAACCCCACCAGGTTCTCATGGTGAAGACCCAACAGGGACCCCCACAAAGCTCTGGCAAGAGGAGGTAAAGAATAATCATTATGAATATGACCAGAGCCTCCTCTATAATTCTCCATGGGTAAAAAAGTTTTCTACAGTCATGGGCCAATCTTAAATGCATATTGCTAAATGAAATAAACCAGTCTAAAAAAAAGTTACATACTGTATGATTCCAAATTATATGACATTCTGAAAAACACAAAACTATAGAGATTTAAGAAGTATCATTTAGGAGGCTGGGCAATCCCAGGATGGAATATATAACATGAAAAAAAATTATTGAAAGGGATGGTGGGAAAAGGTGCTGACACAAGTCACTTTGGAAATTAATGGATTCTTTAAGACTAAAGGCAAAAGTAACTATACACAAATACTGTATTCTACTTGATAAAGTTATTTCCCACAGACATATGGGTTAACAATTCTAATAACCACTGTGCACACTATTGGATTGACCAATTAAATGGACGGCAGATGGTTAGAGCCACCTTTCTCCCTGTTGGAGAGAGAGATTACAAGTAAGCAAAGAAAAGGGGCACCTGGGTGGCTCATTTAGTTAAGTGCCTGACTCTTGGTTTTGGCTCAGGTCACGATCTCATGGTTTATGAGTTCAAGCCCCACATCCAGCTCTGTGCTGACAGTGGACCAACTACTTGGGGTTCTCTCTCTCTCCCTCTCTTTCTGCCTTACCCATTCTATAAACAAACTTAAAAAAAAACAAATAAGCAAGGAAAGGTAAGAATGATCCATGTAGTAAAGGATCAGCATCAGAGACATCAGGATGAACTCATTAGTTTAACTAAAGTTAGATACATAAATATTCATAGATATGTGTATGTGCATGGGTTAGTATACATACACACAACTCCTTGCTTTGACAGTTGAGAGGTCCTGAAAGTAACAACACCTCACAAGCAATGAGCACAGCTAATATCCAGAATTTTTTAATTTTTTTATATCATTTTTAATATCATTCTCTAATAAAAAGAATGAGAGTTCTTTGGGAAAATATCTGATTCAGAGACTGGAACAGGAAACATGTAAGATGAGCCTGGAGCCTGCTACAGTGCCAGAAAGTAGGAAAGTAATACACACTAGGCTTACAAAATAAATGAGGCATGTCAAAGAAATGTAGGAACATACCAAAAGAGCTCCCAATGGCCAAAGATGGAACAGTTGGAGCAACACAGTAAAATCAGTGATGGATTATGACCCAAAGTATGAAATAAATATCCATGAGTCCATACTGATATAAGTGATTGAGTAAACAATTAATAGGGAGATAGACAAATCTCTTATGCAGAAGAGTCTTAATCACTGTAGACTTTTCACTTTTAATAAAGTGGAGCATAATGCTCCTTTTAAGTGTTGACTGCATGTAACAACTGCCTTCCAAAGAGTACAGTGTGGAAAGTGAGAAACAAAAGGACTACTTTTCAGTAAAGGAAATTGACAAACACTAATTGCTAAGTGATCAGTGTTCACATCAGTTGGAATACGTTCAGTGCTGAAAGTATGTACCTGTATTAGGCAAGACTGTCCAGAGAAACAGAGCCAAGAGAAGATGACAGATATAGATTATAGAAATTAGTTTATTCAATTATGGAGGCCAGCATATCCCACAAACTGCTGTCTCCAAGACAGAGAAGCAAGGAATCCAGTGGTCTAATTCAGTCCAAGGCTGAAGACCTGCCCAGGAAAGCTGATGACCTAAGTTGCAGTCAGAGTCTGAAGGCCTGAGAACCAGGAGTGCCAACATCAAAGAGCAGGAGAAGAAGGAAGTCCTAGCTCAAGCAAAGAGAGCAAATCTGCCCTTCCTTGCTCTTTTTGTGATACTCGGGACTCATGGATTGGATGCTTATCTGCACTGGTGAGGATGATATTCTTTACTCAGTCTACTGATTCAATTGCTAGTGTCTTCTGGAAACACCCTCACAGATATACCCCCAAAGTAATGTTCCACCAGGCAAGTGGGCAGTCCTTAGCCTAGTCAAGTTGACACATAAAGTTAACTGGCACAGTACTCTTGATGTGGTATGACCAGAATGGTACTTTGCCTCTATGGTCTTCCTTCCAAAATCTATAAGCCCAGTTTAATAACCAAATCCCAATTAAAGGACACTCTACAAAGTAAGACAAGTATCATCAAATCCTAATTAAAGGATATACTGCAAAATGCCTGACCAGTAGTCCTCAAAACTATCAGAGTCATCATAAACAAGGATTGTCAGAAATTGTCACAGCAAAGAGAAGCTAAGAAAACATGATTACTGAATGTAATCTGGCATCCTAAATGGGTCCTGGAACAGAAAAAAAAGACACTTGGGGAAAAAAATGAGAAAATCTGAATAATACATGAACTTAATAATGATCTATCAACACTAGTTCGTTAATTTCGATAAAAGCACTATACTAAGATAAGATGGGGAAATTGAATTTGAATAGTATGAGAAACTTAGCCTGATGTATATAGGACATATATGTATTATCTTCACAATAACTTTATAAATCTGAAACTGTTCTAAATTTAAAAGTTTATTTAAAAATAAAAGAATATGACAGCCATCTCAAAATATTGAAGATATCTCAGATGGACACAGTTGGCTTCCCCATCACAATTTTCCAGACTCAGTCTAACCTAGTGCATGATGAGAGTCCAGATTTTGACTCAAAGGAAAGAATATTAACAATCACAAATACAAAAAACACTAAAATCAATAGCACCACACACACGTGCGCGCGCGCGCACACACACACACACACACACACACACACACACACACACACACCTCTATCTAGAAAAGTTTGAACTAAGGAGTAGTGAGACATTCAAAGAATTCAAAAAAAGGCTAGATGATTAACTGTGATGTAGTTTAATTTAGCAACATAAAGATGTCATATTATTACCTATAATGACCATGGGGCTGGCCACTCATTTTTGTAAATAAAGTTTTATCGGAACACGACCACATTTATTTATGTATTTATTATCTATGGCTGTTTTCATGCTATGATAGCAGAATTGAGTAGTAGTGACAAAGTCTGGCATGCAAAACCCAAAATATTTATTACCTGACCTTATACAGAGGTTTTCCAATCCCTACATTAGACAACATCACCAATCTTTTGAGCCCTTAAACACCCTGATTCCACCTTCCCATCTTCTCCACAAAAGTCCAGCCAGAATGCTTATCCACTATCAACATTCATCTATATCCACTCCACACAAGATGCTGTATATCAGCTTAACCAAAGAGAAAGTGAACATTGCTTCCAAATAAACAATGATGATACTACAAAAGTGTAACATCAAGTGTCTCATCGATTTGGTCCCTGAGGACAGGTGTAAAAGTGAATAATGAAATAAGCAGTCAAGCATATGATATTAGTGTATGCAACATTTCTTGCCACACATTGTTTTTAAGCCATTTCTGCACCTCTGACCCCAGACCTCAACTCCTATCAGTGGTACAAAGTCTATTCATATTACAAGACATGTAGCTTCACAGGCACAGAAAATTTAAGTTGTTCATTCCTTGCTTCCAGCTTTCCTAACAGAAACTTTCCTTCCTTCTTCCTTCCCGCCTCTCTTCCTTCCTTTTTTCCTTCCTTCTTTTCAATTTTCCTTGTAATAATTTCTTCACTT
This sequence comes from Felis catus, assembly GCF_018350175.1. Taxonomy (NCBI): domain Eukaryota; kingdom Metazoa; phylum Chordata; class Mammalia; order Carnivora; family Felidae; genus Felis; species Felis catus. Next base: position 36,397,623 of record NC_058382.1, on the reverse strand, counting down.
TTTTAAAAAAACGTATCATATATAAAGTGATATCCACAGGTCATTAAGACATAATTTCTTCCCTAAGAAATTCATCTTCTTTTGGAAGAGTCTTAGGACTCCTCCAAAATATGTATTATGACTTTTTAAGTGTTATAACAGAGGTATAAATCAAGCTGTATATTATCAAAGATTCTTAGAGAAATTGATGCTTGTGTAACTTTTTTAAATTATTATTATTGCTTTATCCTACCAGAGCTAGATAAAGAAGATATTTGGCCTAACAGATTTAATACAAGGACATCAGGACTCAGCACTTTCCATGTATAAGAAGAGTGTAGTAAAAACAGTAACAATAATTATGATTATTTCTTAGGTTTGTATAGTACATAGCAGTTCACAAGTCACTTTTTATTCAATATTACTACAAAGACAGGCTCATGGGCTACAAAGGATCTAACAGCTATAGAGTCACGTTTGTTGTATACATGTAATCCTACCACCATTTTATTCCTAAATCTCTATTCTACAGTGCTGTTTCCCACTGACTCCATTCACCCCTCGCATTTCTTCTCAGCATGAGGCTCTCTACAGACCCACAAGATCTGACATGCAAGCTTTAAAAGAGTGTGCAATCCTTTCTGCAAATTACAACACCTTGCAAACATGAAAGTGGTTATGCAATGGCACTGACCCCTGGGGGAGTGTAATCAAGTGAGAAGTAAAAAGTATGTGAGTTTTATTACTCCTCCTTCCCAAGGGTCTCAACTACAGAGCAAACTGTATCCTCTCAAATATGAGAGGTGTGTTTCCAAGAAAAATAATGTGGAAATAAGAATATCACATTGGTAATAAACCCTGCTCCTCCATCTACAATTTAGGATAATCCAGGCCAGCTCACAGTAATTCTTGAACCCTGTATCGTTCTTCAAAGTTATAAATGTCAAGATTCCTAAGTACCTCATAAAAATCAACATTGGTTCAAAAATCTCTTACCTGAAGGTATCTTTAATTCTTTCATTCTGGTCTCATTGTGATCTCTACAACATTATAAATTCTGAGTCTCAGTAATTTCATCAAGACTGTCATATCCTCTTCAAAAGATTATTTTAAAATAATGGTTTTTTTCTATTATTTAAAAAAAAAAGGTCATGTAAGAAAAATATCTACATAATGATTGGCATTTACCAGGGCCTAAATAAACATGAAGTGCAGTGAATGGTACAGACGATTTGAAGAAAAAAGTTATAGTAAGGGAACAATTTATTTCCTTAAGTTTAGATAGGGGTAAGAAAGTGTCTTTTAACGTTCTTACAATAGCCTCTTTTATACATATATTTTTATTTCTAATTTCTTCATTTAACCAGGGAAATACTACTATGTGGAACATGTAAGGCAGACATTGAAGATATTAACTGGACCCATTTTCCACTATATTAAGATTGCAAAAATGTCCTTCATGAAAGAAAGCTGCTTTCAGGATATTAACATCTCTCAAATTCTCTCCTGCTCTTTCCCCTCTGCTCTACAATGGTACAAATGTCAAGACTCCGAAGTGCCTTGTGAAAGGCAACATTGTCATTTCTGTTAAAAATTCTCTCGCTGAAAATCTTATTAGAAGTCCAATTCCTTTTGCACAACTGAGCACTGGGGAGAAAGCAAAAAGAGGCCAGGATTTGTAAAATCTATGTTGCAGCGGGCACACGCTGAAGTTGATTATTCTTTCTCAGTTAGAAAACCATCCAGTTTTCCACCTGTGTTTCTTTCTTACTATCACTTTACTATAATATTCACAACACTTCTGACCCCAAATGTGCGTTTGTGCAGGATGGTGTCCCCTACCAAGCAATTTTCTGCAACCCCAGCCGGGTGTCTTGCAATTTAACTCAATTCTGACACTGCATACTTAGAGATAGAATCGGATCCCACAGGTCAAGGGTTCAGTCTAGTAAGACTGCTCCTCACTTCAGATGCCAATCCCAAGTTCAGGCTGTCACCTGTGCTTCTGAACCATCAGCTCTAAATCAGACACACCCACAATGCCAACTTCAGTTTTAATTTGCTGAAACTCACTGGAACTCAGGAAAATGCTTACTTACGTTTACCAGTTTATTAAAGGATACGAGAAGGATACAGATAAACAACCAGATGAAGAGATGCACAGGCAAGGTCTGGGAGGGTCGCAAGCACAGAAGCTTCTGTCCTTATGTAGTTGAGGTTTGTCACCTTCCCGGCACATGGATGTGTTCACCTACACTGAAGCTCTCCAAACCCACATTATTGGGATTTTAGAGAAGTTTCCTTACATAAGGCATGATCAATTTTTAAAAAGTTTTTTTTTGAAGTTTTACTCATTTTTGAGAGAGAGAGAGAGAGAGAGAGAGAGAGAGAGAGCGAGCACACACGAGACAGAGTGCAAGTGGGGAAGGGGCAGAGAGAGAGAGGGAGACACAGAATCTGAAGCAAGCTCCAGGCTCCGAGCTGTCAGCACAGAGCCCGACGCAGGGCTCAAACTCAGGAGTTGGGAGATCATGAAGTCAGATGCTTAACTGACTTAGCCACCCAGGCGCCCAAGGCACAATCAACTATTAACTTCATTCCCAGTCCCTCTCCCCTCTCTACAGAAGTGGAGGTTTCAGGGTTGTAAATTCCAAGCTTCTAATCACGGCTTGAACCTTCCAGCGATAGCCCCCATTCAGGAGCCCACTCATGGCTGTTTCATTAGAACAAAAGACACTCCCATCACCCAGGAGATTACAAGGGTTTCAGGAGTCTGGTGCCAGCAATCAGGGTCAGAGTCCAATATGTATGTTTCCTATGATTTCACAACTTTCCTAAAAGGGTATCTCTTAGATATTCACTCAGAACTTAGCTTCTGATTTTGCCACAATTATGAGGACAATTGCCATTTGATGTCTAGTTCAGGAAATACTTTCAGTATCAAATTTCAAGTGTCAGTTACTAGACATCAGCACACCAAAAGAGATTAAGAAGTTGAAAGTGACAGGAAAAGAAGTAACAGATTTACACAAAAACTATCAAAAAGAATTTTAAGGAGAGGGACCTGGAGAGAACAAACATTTAAGGGTCCAATTCCATCATTACTCTTCAAGGAAGTAATAGAGTAGTGTTGTTTGAAAGACTGTCCCGAATGAGACTCAAGATTTTTAAATGATTACGTCTTTTATTCTCTTTAATATGTTCTTATGTATTTTAGTAAAAATTTAATACTTATAAATTTAAGGTGATTTTTAAACATTAGTGTTCAACATATTGTACTGTAACGTTTAATTACCTTTCAGGTGCTATGTGCTGTACTCAACGCTAGGTACCTTTAATGCACTATTCCATTTATTATTTTTATTATTATTATTACTACTACTACATAGCCAAGTGACACATGGCATGTATGGATGAAGAACTGAGGTTCATATTTACTAAATATTTAAAGTCACACAAATAATAATACATCTGGAAACAAAACAAGTTTTCTAGTTTTAAATCTAGTGCTAACTTTTATTTTATGGCATCTGCTTCTGTACATGTTTTATGTCCATCTGAAAAAATATTTTATGTGAAATAATTATTCACAAATATTTTATGTGAAACCCACTTATGGATTTCAGAAATTCCGAGAGAGCACAAATTGAAAGGAAGTGCATGATAAACAATGATGCCATGAACATACTCATAAAAAATTTTTATCCATATTTTGGATTAGCTCCATTTTTGGATTAGAAGTAGAATTGATCAAAAGGTATGTGTATTCTAATTTTGATAGACATTGCTAGTTTGTACTCCAAGCAAATATAAACAAACCTTTCAAAAGAAAATTAAAGTGCATCTTGCATTGGTGGGTAGTTAGCTCTGAAATATGTTCCTTCTGATAAATCATTCTACTAATTCTTAAAAACACACTAATAATGATATAAGGCCAAAAGTAATTGCAATCAGGCCAGGGAATCAGTCATGAGTCAGATTCCCTTTTAAATCATTCCAGCCAAGAATAAAAAGGTAACTCTACAACTGGAAACAACCACTCACTGATTCAAAGCCTACATAAAAATCTTTATTGTATGCCAAGCCCTGTGTACAAAATGACATGCTTGACTTCAAGGAGACTGTGACATCTTGGTGGGCCAGGTAGATGGGTAACAATTATAGGTACAGTTATTCCCTTATATATAAAGGGCTCTTTTCAGTGTGACAGTGTTGGCTCCTTCCATCAGAAGTAGAGTTTATACCACTTTGAATCCTCACTGTCCCTGTATCTTGCTTTAACAAACAGGATGCAATAGAAATGAATGATGTACCAGTTCTAAGCCAGTCCATCAGCTCACTCTTGAAACCTTGTCCAATCTCCATCAATTAATTGGCTAACCTGCCGGGTGATGAGTGATCCATAGCCCAGTTATCCCTATCACCCCAACAAATGGCCAGCCAATCCTCTAAAACAGAGCCACAGATGTATGAGTAAACCCAGCCAAGACCAAAAGACTACCTAGCTGAGCCTGGCTCAAACTGCCAATCAACAAAACCAAAAGCTAATATTTAGTTGTTATCTTAAGCAATTAAATTTGGGGGTTGATATTTATACAAGAAAAGTTACCTGATACTTTCACTATCTTTACCACAAAATTTAATTAAGAAGAGAGAAAAGAGCTCCTCCCACAGCTAGGAGAATAGGCAATTCTTTTCCTGTAAAGTAGAACTGCTAGGCTGATCCTTGAAGGAGGATCTGGAATGGAATACATGGCATTTACAGAGTACTCCAAACAATAGAACCATCCCATATTTATCAATGTTGGAGGTTATCAGAGGAATGGTTTGTGGGCATTGTTTAAAAGATGGAACATGTTACACCAAGTGGTTAAAGCCTGGTCAAGGTATCAATTGTTTGAGTGTGGTTAGGCCTGATAGGTTTCCTACTTTTCACATCTGTAACATGGGAATGGTATTTCACACTTACGTCACAGAGTTTTTATAAGAATTCTACAAATCACTATGTGTAATATACCTAGAATAGTACTGAGCATAAAGTAACTATTAGCTATTAGCCTTGGATGCCAAGTTTACAATCTGATGTTATGTTTACCTATCAGATTGGTTTTGAATTACATATGTACACATACAACCATGTATGTATACAGGAGGTCATCAAGCAGATGGAAAAGGAAATTTCTGGAAAGACAGAGCCATGGACACAAAAGTAGCATATTTGGCTGTGGATCTTAACAGTAATTTGTAGTTTTACAAAGAATTTTCACTCAACCATTTTGTTTACTGCCCACAGAAAACTGAAATAATTCAGCACATTTATCGAGTGACTTCTACATTTCCAACTTCGTATTAGATAATGCTTAGGTAATGTAAGAGCATCTATATTTAGTATTAAATTTAAGGACTGAAAATCGCACAACTCAGCAAGCTTCCCTCTTCACATTTACCAGCAGGAAGCTTAAATAAAACATTTTACCCAATTGTAGCAAATGAACATGTTTGTGTATTAACACCATCCCAGTTTAAAATTATTCTGCTACTGTTAGCCTTTTATTTTTCTAATACACTAAATTCATATCTTTATTTCAATTTTTCATTTTATTTCAAGAGGAAGAAACACAAACATATCGTGAAATAAAGCCTTGACACATTTAGTCCCAGGTTCCTTTGCTTTAGAATGTGAGTCACAAAGCTCCATTCAAAACTAACTTTCCATTATCACAAATCTGTGGGTGGAAAAGGCGGGAGACTCAGGTAGATTTGCTTGCATTCATAAATTTTACCTCTGTACGTTTCCTGTGCCAGACTAACTCCCTACTGTGTCAGTATATTGATGCTTTAAAATCTGTTTTTTTGATTTTTATTATTGATATAAGAAAGGATTTCTCAACCTTGGCACTATTGACTTTTTGGATTCGATTGGAGAGGTGTTTTCCTATAGAATGTTTAGCAGCATCCCTGGCCTGTGGCACCTCCTTTCCCCCTCTCAGTGTAACAATCAAAAATATTTCCAGACAGTGCTAAATATCCCCTAGGTGTAGAACCACTGATTGAAAGAACTAGCTATGGGGCAAAATGTTTTTGTTAAGCCTTTGCTCATTCATTCGTTTATTGAGAATATTGTTTGCAATAGCATGGAATAATCTAAGAGTCTGTGACCTCCAATAATCACAAATGACAATGAATAAACACATGAAGTTATAGGGTATGTCACTGACTTTCAAACTGTAAAATATAGGACCAAAGTCTCTCCAGAATAACCAACTTTATAACAAAACAGTGGGAAATGCATTTCGCTTTCGAAGAAATATATATGCTTCATTAATTATTCTGTCAAGAGAAAAAAACCTATTTGTTTAACAAATAATGGAAAGAACGACATGTTTTTATTGAAGACTTTCTTTTATTTACCAAATACCCATAATTCAACTCTGTTGAGTTTTTAATGTGCAGCATTTCATGTGTAAGAAGATCATTATGTTAATATAACAGATGTCTTTCAAACTGTCAAACATTAATTACAATTAACTAGAGTGTTTTTAAAATAAGATTAAATTGTGACTTATTTTGAATTATGGTTCAACAAGCTAATGTTCTTTTTTCAAAGACTGAATATTGACTGATCACAGCAAATAGTAATTGCAAGATAGATTTTTTTAAAAAGACTATCCTCAGGGAAAAATGTGATACTTTGAATGCTATCTTTGAAGCAATTCTCAGTCTTTTGCATGGAATAAAAGTACATCCAAAGTATAAATATGTCTATATTTAACAGATACTGAACAAAATTCCAATTTTCAAATCCCTACCAAGACTTATCAAGGGTTGTAGGGGTGCCCGGATGGCTCAGTTGGTTGATTGTCTGACTTCAGCTTAGGTCATGATCTCACAGTTCCTGAGTTCAAGCTCCATGATAGGCTCTGTGCTGACAGCTCAGAGCGTGGAGCCTGCTTTGGATTCTGTGTCTCCTACTCTCTCTAACCCTCACTCCCTCCCTCTCTCTCTCAAAAATCAACATTAAAAAAAATTAAAAAAGACTTATCAAGGATTCCAAAATCATTTAGTATAGTGATCTTTGATAAATTTGTAATCATTTGTTTTTAGTAATGGTGTCTACAGAAAAGGAGATTGTAATTTTTAATTTTTAGATTTTTCAAACAGAAGCCTCAAAATGGTAAAGCTATTGTTAAATACTTCAATATCTCAGAAGATCAATGTTTGTCTCATAAATGTAAAAATTACTGAAATGCATTCTTATAGTATATGTCAATTTCATTTTTAATCCTTCGACTTACATTGCAAATTTTTGCTATAGTTCAGATATTGAACTTGAATATATGAAAACTGTATCATGAAAAATGCTATTCCCTAATTTAGAGATTACCTGAGCTCTGCTGACTGTACTTAACTCATGACTTCTAAATTATGGGTACCCTTTAAACATTACTAAATGTCAAACCAAATTTAATCCCTAATTCTTAATGTATCACTTACTATGGAAGTCAACATAGGTAACGCATCTAACATCTACTTTCATCTAAATTCCTTATCTACAAAATGGGGATAATTAAAATAATTCCTATCTGTCATTTTGTTGCTGTTCTTTCTTTCTTTTTTTGTTGTGTATTTTGCTTTTGCTTAGTCCTATCTTGAACTGAATAAATGTTGAGTGAATATTAGCTCCATTAAGTTTCAATACAGGGTGAACCAAAATTTGGCTTATGATGCATGTTGCCAAAATTCTTAGTATATCCTTGGTATTTGTAAACAAAGGACCCAATCATTCTAATAAAAATAATATATAAGAGATTCTGTGATAGGCAGAATAATAGCTGCTTAATGATGCCCAATCCCCCAAACCTATGAGTATATTACTTTTAATGGTAAAAAGGACTTTGTGGATGTGTTTAGAGTTAAGTACCTTCTAAGACCTATTATCACACTATATATATAATAAAATATGCTACCTTTCTAACATTAACTTCCAAAATAGATGAGCTAACACAATACTAGTTCTCTCTGTTAAAAAAAATTTTTTCTTTAATGCTCTCAGACTTCTTTTCTGATAAAACCATTTTGATGAAACATAATCAGGTTATTTTTTATTCCCCTGAAAATAAATCTGGACTGGGATGAAGCAGAATACAATCAATATTCAATGGTTTTTTGTTTTTGTTTTTTGTTTGTTTGTTTTTGTTTTTTTCCCCTTAACATTAGCAGGTCGGATAATGGCCTTGCAAAGATGTTCCAGCTCTAATTCCTGGAATTTGTGAATATGTTACATTACATGGTAAATGGTGATCATGGTAGCAGAAGGAATTAAGGTTTTTAATCAGCTGCTTTTAAAATAGGGAGATTATCCAAGATTATGTGGGTGGGTTCAATGTTATCCCAAGGATCCTTTAAAAAAGGGAGGAAGGAGGCAGAGTATTCAGGGTTATACATGAGAAAGACTTGACCAGACAGTGAAGTCTTTGAAGATAAATGGGGGCTGAAGCCAAGGAGTGTGGATATCTTCTACAAACTGGAACAGCAAGGAAGTGATTTTCACCTAAAGCCTCCGTAAGAAAACAGCCTTAATGGATACTCTGACCTTAGCCCTATGAGGCTCATTTTGAGCTTCTGACTTCCACAACTGTAAGATAATAAATAAAATTTTCTTATTTCAAGCCACTGAATTTGTGATCATTTGTTATGTCAGCAATAGAAAATTAATACAGATTTCTGTTTTCTTTCTCCTAAAAGTATCACTTTTCAATCTGCCCTATTTGGTCAAATACCTACCTTGTATCCTTACTTTCTAAAAGAAAGCATGTTGAATTTTGTGTTTCTTTTTAAGATTTCTTTTTTTTTTAATGTTTATTTATTTTTGAGACAGAGAGAGACAGAGCATGAACGGGGAAGGGTCAAAGAGAGAGAGGGAAACACAGAATCTGAAACAGGCTCCAGGCTCTGAGCTGTCAGCACAGAGCCCGACGCGGGGCTTGAACTCATGAACCGCGAGATCATGACCTGAGCCAAAGTTGGATGCTTAACGGACTGAGCCACCCAGGCGCCCTTGTTTGTTTGTTTTAACTTGATATCTAGCACAATCCAACTTCTGGTTTCAGCCAGCCTTTTCAATCTAATCTCTCCCTGTTTCTAAACTCAGAGTTATAAGAATATCATAAACACACAAAGAAAAACAAAATTAAAAAGAAGTAAATTAATTAAAAAAAGAATATCCTAACATGAGTTTCATCTGGACTAGATGGACTTTTCTTTTGTTCTTAAAATTAAATACATAGAAGTTTTTGATTATTGCAAAAGAGAAAACCTAACTCATACAAAACATTAAAAATGGCCATTTCTTGGCTCACAAAACTGAAAAATCCAGTCATAAAGCTTCCATTAATCAAAGCTCTATCCAAGTCCTTGAATAATATCCTCAGGGATCTGTCACTATTCTTTATCTCTGGGTTTTTCCTGTTGACTTTAATCTCAAACTCTCTTTGCAAAATAGCACCAGGTTTGCATTCTACAGATTTTTAAAAACTAGTAGAAAAAGTTCTTTCTGAAAGCTCCAACAGATGTGTCAAATATGGCTCTGGTTTAGACTGATTTTCCCAGAAAACAGAGACTGAAGCAAGAATTAAAGTACTAACACTTTTCTTTGAGAGGTTCAAACCAAGGCAGTAAAGGAAAGAAGAAAAAAGCAATGAGGTAAATAGAAATGTGGTACATTGAAATATAGGGCTTTAATATACTACCTATTCTTCAGAGACACAGCTGAAGTAGCCCCAGTCAGCATATTCACTGGGCACATGGGACTTTCACTGGGCACATGGTATTTCCCAAGAAGGACTATATGGAAAAACCGTATCTGAGACTCATAACAAGAAAGAGCAAATGGAACCGGCCTATTTCCAATTTTCTGTTAGTTGACATTGCTCTCAGAAAGTTAGATCCCATTCCACCACGCTTTGGTGTTTTATTCAGATCTCAGAGTGGAGGGACAATCTGTACAATGGGAGTGGTTCTCCAAAAAGAGAGAAACGAGAAGGATGTGATTGAGACAACCTAAGGAGCACAACTGGGAATGTAATTCTCCAATTGGGATCATGTGACTATTTCTGAACCAACTTCTCTGGTTGAGGAAGATGGAGTTAAGATTCAACAGCATTTGGTTGCATGTCTACCTTTGAAGCCAGAGATGGGTAGGTGTTGGCTCACATGCAAAGTATGTGGACTTCTAAGACCAAGTGTGCTGTTACTGAGGAAAGGGGTGAAAGATGCTGGAAAACCTAAAGCAACAAACCTCAACCTCTTTCAAAGCCACCAATTATAGCTAAACCTACCCTTCAAGATCCACTATCAACACTTCTAAAATACCTTCTAATTCCTAGCAGTGTTACTGCTGGGTCATAGGGTAGGTCTATTTTTAATTTTCTGAGGAACCTCCACACTGTTTTCCAGAGCGGCTGCACCAGTTTGCATTCCCACCAACAGTGCAAGAGGGTTCCTGTTTCTCCACATCCTCTCTAGCATCTACAGTCTCCTGATTTCTTCATTTTGGCCACTCTGACTGGCGTGAAGTGATATCTGAGTATGGTTTTGATTTGTATTTCCCTGATGAGGAGCGACGTTGAGCATCTTTTCATGTGCCTGTTGGCCATCTGAATGTCTTCTTTAGAGAAGTGTCTATTCATGTTTTCTGCCCATCTTCACTGGATTGTTTTTCGGGTGTGGAGTTTGGTGAGCTCTTTATAGATTTTGGATACTAGCCCTTTGTCCGATATGTCATTTGCAAATATCTTTTCCTATTCCGTTGGTTGCCTTTTAGTTTTGTTGATTGTTTCCTTTGCTGTACAGAAGCTTTTTATCTTCATGAGGTCCCAATAGTTCATTTTTGCTTTTCATTCCCTTGCCTTTGGGGATGTGTCAAGTAAGAAATTGCTACGGCTGAGGTCAGAGAGGTCTTTTCCTGCTTTCTCCTCTAGGGTTTTGATGGTTTCCTGTCTCACATTCAGGTCCTTTATCCATTTTGAGTTTATTTTTGTGAATGGTGTGAGAAAGTGGTCTAGTTTCATTCTTCTGCATGTTGCTGTCCAGTTCTCCCAGCACTGTTTGTTAAAGAGACTGTCTTTTGTCCACTGGATATTCTTTCCTGCTTTGTCAAAGATGAGTTGGCCATACGTTTGTGGGTCTAGTTCTGGGGTTTCTATTCTATTCCATTGGTCTATGTGTCTGTTTTTGTGCCAATACCATGCTGTCTTGATGATGACAGCTTTGTAGTAGAGGCTAAAGTCTGGGATTGTGATGCCTCCTGCTTTGGTCTTCTTCTTCAAAATTCCTTTGGCTATTCGGGGCCTTTTGTGGTTCCATTTGAATTTTAGGATTGCTTGTTCTAGCTTTGAGAAGAATTCTAGTAATTTTGATTGGGATTGCATTGAATGTGTAGATAGCTTGGGGTAGTATTAACATTCCGTGCCCATGGGTTGGAAGAATAAATATTGTTAAAATGTCAATACTAAAATTGTCAATTTTAACAATATTTATTCTTCCAACCCATGAGCACGGAATGTTTTTCCATTTCTTTATATCGTCTTCAATTTCCTTCATAAGCTTTCTATAGTTTTCAGCATACAGATCTTGTACATTTTTGGTTAGATTTATCCCTAGGTATTTTATGCTTCTTGGTGCAATTGTGAATGGGATCAGTTTCTTTATTTGTCTTTCTGTTGCTTCATTGTTAGTGTATAAGAATGCAACTGATTTTTGTACATTGATTTTGTATCCTGCGACTTTGCTGAATTCATATATCAGTTCTAGCAGACTTTTGGTGGAGTCTATCGGATTTTCCATGTGTAATATCATGTCATCTGCAAAAAGTGAAAGCTTGACTTCATCTTTACCAATTTTGATGCCTTTGATTTCCTTTTGTTGTCTGATTGCTGATGCTAGCACTTCCAACACTATGTTAAACAACAGCGGTGAGAGTGGGCATCCCTGTCATGTTCCTGATCTCAGGGAAAAAGCTCTCAGTTTTTCCCCATTGAGGACGATATTAGCTGTGGGCTTTTCATAAATGGCTTTTATGATGTTTAAGTATGTTCCTTCTACCCCAACTTTCTCGAGGATTTTTATTAAGAAAGGATGCTGAATTTTGTCAAATGCTTTTTCTGCATCGATTGACAGGATCATATGGTTCTTATCTTTTATTAATGTGATGTATCACGTTGATTGATTTGCGAATGTTGAACCAGCCCTGCATCCCAGAAATGGATTCCACTTGATCATGGTGAATAATTCTTTTTATATGCCGTTGAATTCGATTTGCTAGTATCTTATTGAGAATTTCTGCATCCATATTCATCAGGGATATTGGCCTGTAGTTCTCTTTTTTTTTACTGGGTCTCTGTCTGGTTTAGGAATCATAAAATGAGACTGTAAGTTTTCCTTCCCTTCCTATTTTTTTGGAATAGCTTGAGAAGGATAGGTATTATCTCTGCTTTAAATTTCTGGTAGAATTCCCCAGGGAAGCCATCTGGTCCTGGACTCTTGTTTGTTGGGAGATTTTTGATAACTGATTCAATTTCTTCACTGGTTATGGGTCTGTTGAAGCTTTCTATTTCCTCCTGATTGAGTTTTCGGAGTGTGTGGGTGTTTAGGAATTTGTCCATTTCTTCCAGGTTGTCCAATTTGTTGGCATATAATTTTTCATAGTATTCCCTGATAATTGCTTGTATTTCTAAGGGATGGGTTGTAATAATTCCATTTTCATTCATGATTTTATCTATTTGGGTCATCCCCCTTTTCTTTTTGAGAAGCCTGGCTAGAGGTTTATTAATTTTGTTTATTTTTTCAAAAAAACAACTCTTGGTTTCATTGATCTGCTCTACAGTTTTTTTAGATTCTATCTTGTTTATTTCTGCTCTGATCTTTATTATTTCTCTTCTTCTGCTGGGTTTGGGGTGTTTTTGCTGCCCTGCTTCTATTTCCTTTAGGTGTGCTGTTAGATTTCATATTTGGGATTTTTCTTGTGTCTTGAGATAGGCCTGGATTGCAATGTATTTTCCTCTCAGGACTGCCTTCGCTGCATCCTAAAGCGTTTGCATTGTTGTATTTTCATTTTCTTTTTTTTTCCATATATATTTTTTTTAATTTCTTCTCTCATTGCCTGGTTGACCCATTCATTCTTTAGTAGGGTGTTCTTTAACCTCCATGCTTTTGGAGGTTTTCCAGACTTTTTCCTGTGGTTGATTTCAACCTTCATAGCATTGTGGTCCAAAAGTGTGCACAGCATGATCTCAATTCTTGTATACTTATGGAAGGCTGTTTTGTGACCCAGTATGTGATCTATCTTGGAGAATGTTCCATGTGCACTCGAGAAGAAAGTATATTCTGTTGCTTTGGGATGCAGAGTTCTAAATTTATCTGTCAAGTCCATCTGATCCAGTGTATCATTCAGGGCCCTTGTTTCTTTATTGACCATGTGTCTAGATGTTCTATCCATTCTTGTAAGTGGGGTATTAAAGTCCCCTGCAATTACCACATTCTTGTCAATGAGGTTGCTTATGTTTTTGAGTAATTGTTTTATATATTTGGGGGCTTCCATATTCGGTGCATAGACATTTATAATTGTTAGCTCTTCCTGATGGATAGACCCTGTAATTATTATATAATGCCCTTCTTCATCTCTTGTTACAGCCTTTAATTTAAAGTCTAGTTTGTCTGAAATAAGTATGGCTACTCCAGCTTTCTTTTGACTTTCAGTAGCATGATACATAGTTCTCCATCCCCTTTCTATCGGAAAGTGTCCTCAGGTCTAAAATGTGTCTCTTGCAGACAGCAAAGAGATGGGTCTTGTTTTTTTTTTATCCATTCTGATATCCTATGTCTTTTGGTTGGCACATTTAGTCCATTTAAGTTCAGTGTTATTATAGAAAGATATGGGTTTAGAGTCATTGTGATGTCTGTAGGTTTCACGATTGTAGCAATGTCTCTGGTACTTTGTCTCACAGGATCCCCCTTAGGATCTCTTATAGGGCTGGTTTAGTGGTGATGAATTCCTTCAGTTTTTGTTTGTTTGGGAAGACCTTAATCTCTCCTTCTCTTCTAAATGACAGACTTGCTGGATAGAGGATTCTTGGCTGCATATTTTTTCTGTTCATCACATTGAAGATCTCCTGCCATTCCTTTCTGGCCTGCCAAGTTTCAGTAGAGAGATCGGTCATGAGTCTTATAGGTCTCCCTTTATATGTTAGAGCACGTTTATCCTTAGCTGCTTTCAGAATTTTCTCTTTATCCTTGTATTTTGCCACTTTCACTATAATATGTCATGCAGAAGATCGATTCAACTTACGTCTGAAGGGAGTTCTCTGTGCCTCTTGGATTTCAATGCCTTTTTCCTTCCCCAGATCAGGGAAGTTCTCAGCTATTATTTTTTCAAGTACACCTTCAGCCCCTTTCCCTCTCTCTTCCTCCTTTGGAATACCAATTATGCGTAGATTATTTCTATTTAGTGCATCACTTAGTTCTCTAATTTTCCCCTCATACTCCTGGATTTTTTTATCTTTTTCTCAGCTTCTTCTTTTTCCATAATTTTATCTTCCTAGTTCACCTATTCTCTCCTCTGCCTCTTCAATCTGAGCTGTGGTTGTCTCCATTTTATTTTGCAGCTCATTAATAGCATTTTTTAGCTCCTCCTGGCTGTTCCTTTGTCCCTTGATCTCTGTAGCAAAAGATTCTCTGCTGTCCTTTATACTGTTTTCAAGCCCAGCAATTTATTATGACTATTATTCTAAATTCACTTTCTGTTATATTGTTTAAATCGTTTTTGATCAGTTCATTAGCTGTCTCTATTTCCTCAATGGTTTTTTTGAGGGGAATTCTCCCGTTTTGTCATTTTAGATAGTCCCTAGAGTGGTGCAGAACTGCAGGGCATTTCCCCTGTGCTGTCTTGAATAACTTGGGTTGGTGGGCAGGGACGCAGTCAGACCTGATGTCTGCCCCAGTCTGCCCACAAGTCAGACTGGTGTGTGCCTTCTCTTCCCCTCTCCTAGGGGGGATTCACTGTGGGGTGGCGTGGCCTGTCTGGGCTACTTGCACACTGCCAGGCTTGTGATGCTAGAGATCTGGCGTATTAGCTGGGGTGGATCAGCAAGGTGCACAGGGGTGGGAGGGGCAGGTTCAGCTCGCTTTTCCTTTGGTGATCCGCTTCGGGAGGGGCCCTGCAGCACCAGGAGGGAGTCAGACCCGCCAGAGGGATGGATCCGCAGAAGCACAGCCTTGGGTGTTTGAGCAGTGCAAGCAAGTTCCCTGGCAGGAACTGGTTCGCTTTGGGATTTTGGCTGGGGGATGGGCGAGGGAGATGGCACTGGCGAGCGCCTTTGTTCCCCACCAAGCTGAGCTCTGTCATCCGGGGCTCAACAACTCTCCCTCCCGTTGTCCTCCAGCCCTCCTGCTCTCCGAGCAGAGCTGTTAGCTTATAACCTTCCAGATGTTAAGTCCCACTTGCTGTCAGAACACACTCCATCTGGCCCTCTGCTTTTGCAAGCCAGACTCGGGGACTCTGCTCTGCTTTGCCAGTGGCCTTCCCCTCTGCCCCAGCTCCCTCCCGCCAGTCAGTGCAGCGCGCACCGCCTCTCCGCCCTTCCTACCCTCTTCTGTGGGCCTCTTGTCTATGGTTGGCTTCAGAGAATCCATTCTGCTAGTCTTCTGGTGGTTTTCTGGGTTATTTAGGCAGGTGTGGGTGGAATCTAATTGATCAGCAGGATGCAGTGAGCCCAGCGTCCTCCTACGCCACTATCTTCCACTCCTATTGTTGCCAATTTTTTTTTAATTTAAAAGACCTTCTAAAGTATTTCATGACAATTCCATTTCTTTTTCTTAATACTTAGAACACTGACTCACCTAGCATTTATCATTTCCTACTTACATAATGTAGTACACTTTCAGCTTTTTAAGTGTTATGTAATATTTGTTGCAAAATAAACATGTAGAGGGGCGCCTGGGTGGCTCAGTCAGTTGAGCCTCCGACTTCGGCTCAGGTCATGATCTCGCGGCTCATGAGTTCAAGCCCCGCGTCTGGCTCTGTACTGACAGCTCAGAGCCTGGAGCCTGTTTCGGATTCTGTGTCTCCTTCTCTCTCTGACTCTCCCCCATTCATGCTCTGTCTCTCTCTGTCTCAAAAATAAATAAATGTTCAAAAAATTTTAAAAAAAAGAAAAATATACATGTAGATCTATAAATAGTATTTATGTGCTTATTTTAGAAAATATTTAACTATTAAATATTTATTTAACTATTTAACAATGCTAGGCACGGTTCTCTACAAAGAGAAATAAAAATCCTTGACTCTCAGAAGATCTCTGTGTAGAAAAAAAGTATTTAAACAGATTATAATTTGATTTAAAAATTTATTAACAGTTACATACTGTAATATTCAGGCCATCAGCAGGAAACTGAATCCAGCCCAAGAAATCATATCCAGAGAGACTACATACACATACACACATGTGAGTGGGATTAAGGGGAGTTGAGGCACCCAGAAACGAACAACAGTAGGAATAGAAGAGGAAATAGAGTCACTGGAGCCCAGTGTGAACTGGAGCCATCAAGGAAAGATTGATTGGAAAGGAGTCATGGATGGGCACATCTATGCTTACGCAAATAAAAAACAGAAAAGAACAACTTCTCTTCTCCTATCTCGTGATTTATTCCAGTACTTCCCATAGACTTAGCCCAAGTAGATGCCATTAGCTAAGCATGGTGAAAGTAGGGAGAACACTTGGAATCAGCCTCCTGGCATTGGGGCAGGAAGGAAAAAGAGTGGACAATGGATCTGGATTCCTGGAGTTATGGTTAAGCAAAAGTAGAAAGAGAAGCATGTACACTCTGTGTAGAAGTACAGGGAAGCATATGTGTGTGTGGTGAGGGGAGCAGTGGGGGTGTTTGAATATCAGGGAAAGGAGACCTTCAGGGAGGAGGTTCAGTGGAAAGGTAGAAAAGGCACTCCAAGTAGAGGTAACTCCCTGAGGATGTGAGATCTCAAAATGACAATAACATAAGCATGCCTCCAGGGAGCAGTTATTGCCTGGAGGAATTTGTGTAAGTATCCATAATCTATACATGTTACCAGTAGTGCTTGAGGAGTCACAAATAATGGGCAGCTATTCGCCAAATAGTACTGGTTAAACGGATGAGCAAATAGACTAACTAAAGCCTTCCTGGAGTGCCTGGGTGGCTCACTCTGTTGGGCAGCCGACTTCAGCTCAGCTAATGATCTCAACGTTCGTGGGTTCGAGGCCCACATTGGGCTCTGTGCTGACAGCTCAGAGCCTGGAGTCTGCTTTGGATTCTGTGTCTCCCTCTCTCTCTGCCCCTCTCCTGCTCACGCTCTCTTTCGTTCAAAAATAAATAAACATAAAAAAAATTTTAATTAAGTCTTCCTTATGTTGATTTCTACACAAATACAGATAACAGGTCTGGTATTTCTGATTACTATAATTCAATTCTAATAGAAGCTCTTTTGTGAAATATGTCTTGATAATTCAACCTTACTGGATTCCAATTTTTTCAATTAGTCTTTTGTCATTGTTTAAAGCAAATAGTTAATTCTCGGCTGGAGATACTGAATAAAATTTTATAGCAAGATCTGCACATGATTTTGGGGGTAATATTTTAAATTTCATAGGAGCTGGAGAATTAGCAGTCCTTGTAATTACTACCACCGTTATTTAATTAAAATGAAGTTCAGAAATTTAGTACCAATTAAAATAAGAATAAACCCTAAAAGATATTAATGATTATTAGAAATAAGATAATTTTTTTTTTAAAAAATGAGCACATAATCTCAATTTTTGTTGCCATTTCAAAACCTACAAAGTGCATTGGTTCTCATAGATAATCTCATGTCTTTAAAACCAATATGACTACATGAGTTAAAATACTTTAGGGCAAACTGGCATTTGGTGCTGCCCTATACAAACTCTACATTTCTCAGCTTAGACAGGTGTCACTTCATCATAGCATCATCCCAACTTTTCTTGAGTTTTTCTAGTGCACTTATCTCTATGACAAGGTCACTGTATATGCCATTTCATGTAGCTGTCACAATAGTCTTGCCAAGTAGGGCCTTGCATGAAGGAGGAAGTGGCTTCAAAGAGTTGTAGTTTACATAAGGATAAACAATTATTCAAACTGAGATAAGTGCACACCCTGAATCATTATGCCTTCTTGAATACATGGTATGTTCTGGTGTGTGTGTGTGTGTGCTCTATGACAAGGTCACTGTATATGCCATGTCATGTAGCTTTCACAATAGTCTTGCCAAGTAGGGCCTTGCATGAAGGAGGAAGTGGCTTCAAAGAGTTGTAGTTTACATAAGGATAAACAATTATTCAAACTGAGATAAGTGCACACCCTGAATCATTATGCCTTCTTGAATACATGGTATGTTCTGGTGTGTGTGTGTGTGTGTGTGTGTGTGTGTGTGTGTGTGTGTGTGTTTGACGTTTATTTATTTTTGGCAGAGAGAGACAGAGCATGAACGGGGGAGGGGCAGAGAGAGAGGGAGACACAGAATCGGAAGCAGGCTCCAGGCTCTGAGCCATCAGCCCAGAGCCCGACGCGGGGCTCGAACTCACAAACCGCGAGATCATGACCTGAGCCGAAGTCGGACGCTCAACCGACTGAGCCACCCAGGCACCCCTGTTTGTGTGTTTTTAATGGAAGTTCTTAACTTATTTATGTATGTCTATAACCTAACTCATTTTGAGGTTCTAGTTCAAATGTCCTGTCCCCTGAAATCATGCCACCCATTCCTGACAGAAATGATGCTCCCACTTTGGAGTTTCTAAGATTTGTGATTTGAGCACAATTGATATTTGTTTTGAGCATACTAGGATTGAAGCACTGTATTTTACATTTTTATTGAAAAAATATACTTTCAGAAAATTTAAAAATATAGTAAGTATATGGCTTGCTGAATTGTCACCTAGGAAACATACCTTTGTAACTACTAACCAGACCTAGAAGCAATATTACCAGGATATCCGAAATCCCCTTTTGTTCTTTTCCTAGCACTATCCCCTACCCCTGTCTCCCCAAAGGTAACTATTATTCTAAGAGCATACACTAGTTTGGGACAGGTATTAAATTAAGTATTTTACACATAATTTATTTAATGCTCACAAGAGCCCTGGGCATAGAGAGAGTCTAAATAACTTACCCAGGGTAATACAGCTGGTAAGTTGTGTAGAATTAGGATTCAAATTCTGGTAGTTAACTACAGAGATCACTGATTTAATTTATCCTTCTACATGGTTTGAGTTGCAAATAGAACCTGAGACCTTGTTTTCTCATTAGTTGTGGCCCCGTCTTATTTCTCCCACACAGATTCTAAGTCCCTGACATACATGGCATCTAATTCATCTTTGTAACTTTTTAATAATGTAACCAATAGCATATATTTATTCGGTGAATATTCTGCTCGTTGATTATATTCATGAATGAATGAATGAAATGCTTACATAAAATCCTGTGCAAGGATACTCCAGAGCCTTGAGAATAATGAAGTGATTTTTAGCCACAGTTTAAGGCATTGGTTTTTTATTTCTTATAGTCACCAAAGAACACGTCTCAGTGAGCCCCAAATCATTCCACGTTTTCAGTAATTGGGTATTTTCCATTAAATATAGTCATGTAAGCAGTAAAAATCTGTGTCTAACATGTAATGTTGTCTGACGGGATTTAAAGAAGGAGAATTTTCCCCTAATATGAATAGTCTCCACTCAGGCAGCATCTTTCAGCCTCAGATTACAAAGTACTTAACTGTTAAATTCACTTTCTTTCCTCTGCTGACATTTCTTATTGCTATAAGCAAGATGCCTTTGATAAATACTTCTCTACCACTTCCTCAGAAGCAGCAATCCTGTTAGTTGTTAAAATGCATTCTTTCCCCAGTACTTCCGACTAATATTTCCATTAGTGTAAAAGATTAAGCTAGAGAGGCAACATCAGTACATGTCAAAGTTAATGCTTCAGGATTATACTGATGAAGATCCTAGAGGTCAACAAGCTGAGCTCATTAGGGTCCAGAGAGGTAAAGTGAGTTGACCAATGTCAGTAGCTTGCTAAAGGAATGGCACACTATGAATCCTTGTCTTTGAAATTCTCCACATTCCTCCATCTCACCTCTAATTAAATGGACTGTCTTCTCCCCTCTAGTTGAAGACCATCAATGGATCACTTCCCCTGATCCTGTTCTTTTATGTTCATTGCTCATTTCTCCTTACCTTAGCCAAGGCAGAAAGTCCCTTTGCTCTAAATACTGCCCTCATTTTCCTTCATGTGCTTCTCACCATAATGCTATGGATACCCCACACAATATTGACCATGTAGTGGTGAAAAACAAGTCAGAAACTTCTTGCCGTTAAAGTAGATGTTAAGGGGCCCCTGGGTGGCTCAGTCAGTTAAGTGTTTGACTTTGGCTCAGATCACCATCTCACTGTTCTTGAGTTTGAGGTCATAGGGTGTAATAGCCCCGGGCCCCGGGCTGTGTTGACAGCTCAGAGCCTGGAGCCTGCTTCCGATTCTGCATCTCCTTCTCTTTCTGCCCCTCCCCTGCTCTCTCTCTCTCTCTCTCTCTCTCTCTCTCTCTCAAAAATAAACTTTTGAAAAAAATGTTTAAATAAATAAAAAGTGGATGTTTAATTATATTACATGAGGAGTATCATGGAATCTGTTTCTGCTCAATGAAGGATTCCATCTTTGTCTCAGATTCCATTTGAAAGTTGTTCTTCACACTCTATTAAATTTAAAATATACCTCCCACGTATATTTAAATGCAATTTTGACCATTTGTGTTAGCATACAGTAATTTTCTGTGAGAAATAAAGACACAGATTTTAAAATTTGCCAGGCCCTATGTGGTATGCTGGCTAGTGGCCTTCCCAAAATGTCCACATCTTTCCCTACATCCTAGGTATATATTACTTTACTTGGTAAAAGGAGCCTTTCAGATATGATTAAGTTAAAGATCTTGAGGTGGGTCAGTCATTTGAGTGTCCTACTTTGGCGCAGGTCTTGCTCTCCCAGTGATTTCAAGCCCTACACTGGGCTTGCTGCTGTCAGTGCAGAGCCCATCTCTGATCCTCTGTCCCCTTTTCTCTCCACACCTCCCCTGCTTGTGCGCTCTCTCGCTCTCTCTCTCTCTCAAAAATAAACAAAATCTTTATTTATTTTTCTTAAAGTTCAGGATCTTGAGATATGGAAATTATCTTGGATTATCTGCATGGGTCTGATAGAACCAAAGACTTAGACAGGAAAATCAAAGTCAGAAAAATCACAAAAATCAATGTGATGAGAGTAGTAGAGAGAGAGATTAGGTGATGTCATGCAGCTGGGAGAAGGGTGGGGTCCTAGCCAAGGGGTGCAGGCAGCCTCTGTGAACCAGAAAAGACAAGAAATGGATCCTCCCCTTGAGTCTCCAGAGCAGGAACAGCCTTGTTAACCCATTTTAGATTTCTGACCTTCAGACTCTTAAGGAAATGACTTTGTGTTGTTTTAAGCCACTACGTTTTGGTAATTTGACATAGCAATAGGAAACACATACACCTCATGTTGAAAAGTGTGGGGCAAGAAATGCACCAAATGTTCAGACTGTGTAATGGAAGAAACAAAGACAACCTTGGATTAAAGAAGAACAACTCAGCAACTGAAGTCAGTTTGGAATTCACATCAATTACCTAGAAAGAAAATGGGAAGATATTCAAATTCATCCGTTTATCCTTTATTGTGTTTGAATACGATAATGTTTGTGCAGAATGGTAAAATTCTTTGTAATTTCCATTGCACAGATTGGTTCTATCAATCTCCCATTTAATAACATACTGTCATCTTCAAACAAAAACTATGTTAAAGTACTCCTGCAAATGTTACTATAAGTTACTGCATGTCCTGAAATAATTTTTGTGAAATTTAAAATTTTAAGAGTGAGGAGGATTGGGGCAAGTGGGTGGCTCAGTAAGTTAAGCGTCTAATTTCAGCTCAGGTCATGAGTTTGCCATTCATGAGTTTGAGCCCTGTGTCAGCCTCTGTGCTGACAGCACAGACTTTGCTTTGGATCCTCTGTCTCCGTCTCTCTCTGTGCCTCCCTACTATCCCTCTCAAAATAAATACATAAACTTAAAAAAAAAAGAGTGAGGAGGATTTACAGTATGCTAATTGAGGCAGGCGTGTGTGTGTGTGTGTGTGTGTGTGTGGGCGCGCACACTTGTGCACATGTATGTATAATAACCATTTAGTTCCATACTAAGTTACTCTGAGTAAATAAAACCTCTTAACAAAATTTATAGTTTAAATGTCATTCCCCTACATGAAATTCTTTCCGTCAACTGAATTTTAGAGTTTCAACACATCACACAAGGGCTAGTTATGGAAATAACTTTGTATGGAATTGGATGGAATAGGCAGAACCAAGGTTGGACAAGTAGGTGGTAAGCTTGAATAACTGCTCCTCCCCTCAAAATGTCCCTATTCTAATGCATGGACTCTCTAAATGTTACCTTATATTACAAAAAAGGGCTTTGCAGATGTAACTAAATTAAGGATCTTGAAATGAGAGATTATTCTGGATAATCTAGGTGGGCCTTAAATCCAATTACTTGTATCTATCCTTATAAGACAAAGGCAGGAACACCTGCATGGCTCAGTTGGTTAAACATCTGACTCTTGATTTCGCTTGGATCAAATCATCTCACAGTTTGTGAGTTCAAGCCCCGCATTAAGGCTCTGTGCTGCTTAGAGTGTTCTCTCTCTCTCTCTCTCTCTCTCTCTCTCTCTCTCTCTCTCTCTCTCTCTCTCTCCCTTCTCTACTTATACAAATACTCTCAAAATGAATTTTTAAAAAAGAGAGAGAGATTTGACATAGGAGTAAAGGAGAATATGGCCACAAGCCCCAAGGCCAGCTGCTACCAAAAGCTGCTAAGGCAAGAAACAGATTCCCCTTTAGAGTGTAGAGTCCAACACTACTGGCAGCCATTTATCAGCCCAGTTATTCTGACTGCAGACTTCTGTCTTCCAGAAGTCAGAATGTATCAGACAATACATTTCTGTTGTTTTAAGCCATCAAGGTTGTGGCAACTTGTTATAGCAGCCACAGAAAACTAATACAGATTCTGGTACTTAAGAATGGGGTGCTATTGTAACAAATACCTAACAACGTGGAAGTGGCTTTGGAACTGGGTAATAAGTAGACGCTGAAGGAATTTTTAGGTGCAAGATGGAAAAAGCGGATTGCATTCAACAGACTGTTGATAGAAATATAAGCATAATAGGCTCTGCTGGCAAGCACTCTGAAGGAAGTTCAGAGAATGAGAAAGAAAGTTTGTATTATCTTAGAGAATACACATATGGTCATAAACAGAATGTTGGTAGAAATATGAATGCTAAAAGCAGCACTGCTGAGGGCTTAGCAGGAAATGAGGAATAGGATGTTGAGAACTGGAAGAAACGGCATCATTGTTATATAGTGACAGGAAGCCCGGCTAAATTCTGTCCTGCAATCAAATGGAAAACAGACTGGAAAGCAATGAAGTTGGGTATTTAGATGAAAATTCCAAGCAATGTGATGCAGGTGTGGCTAGATTTCTTTTGTTGTTGCTGATGGTAAAATACAAAAGGAAAGAGATAAACAAGAGATAAACTGAGAATAACCTTTGTTGTTTTTTTTTTTTTTTTTTGGAGAGTGAGCACAGAAGAGGGGCA
The DNA here is from genome assembly GCF_018350175.1 of Felis catus. Taxonomy (NCBI): domain Eukaryota; kingdom Metazoa; phylum Chordata; class Mammalia; order Carnivora; family Felidae; genus Felis; species Felis catus. The sequence continues at coordinate 36,373,893 of NC_058382.1, read as the reverse complement.
GAAGGAGAGAGAGAGAGAGAGCTTGAGCATGGGAGAGAAGGACAGAGGGAGAGGGGGGAGAGAGAATCCCAAGGAGGTTCCACACTCAGCACATAGACCAATGCAGGACTTGTTCTAGCCACCCTGAGATCATGATCTGAGCTGAAATCGAGAGTCAAATGCTCAACTGAAGGAGCCACCCAGCCACCCCAAAAAAGAACTTTTAACAAGAAACTGGGTCCTAATGATCCAGGAAATTCTCAGCCTATCTGGGTTGCAAAAGACGCTGAAACTAGGAAATTGTGCCCTGTTAGGATAGTGTGCACTGAAGAGAAAGCCAAAGGTCTGGTTTGATAGCCATTGGCTGGTGCCTCAAAAGGATCAACAGGACCAAGTATTCCTTTACACAGAGGGTTTCTTAAAGAGACTGAACCACGGATCCCCTTGAGCATCTTGAGAGAAGTTGGGAATAAACATGAGATTGTTTAATAAAGATCTTAAAACCAAGCAAATAATATTTACTGGATTCATTTTAAGTTTTACTCTCTAAATTTTATGACAAAATATGATCCTATCTTTGAGTCCCCATTTTATATGCACAAATATTTCAGTTAGAGTTGGTTTTTTGTTTGGTTGGTTGGTTAGTTCGTTGCAAGCAACAGAGATCACTGCAATCGAGTCAAAAATGGATGTTAGTGAAAGTTTATCTAGCAGCTCATACTTTGTAGCAGAACACAGAAAATCAGACACTGCAAGGCGACACCTACGAGACTTTTGGAGGTTTGGCAGCTAAGACGGTGTCTCCAGGAACACTCTACCAGAATAAGTCAGGTCTAAATCTTCCCTATAAGTGTGTTGCTTTTCTCAGGAGTTTCTTTCCCAGGAGGGAGAGGCTGGTTGTCTCCATCTGTGTCAAGAACTAATACTGTTTACCTGAGGGAAGGCAGAATAAGCTAAGGTAAAGTCCCATCAAGAACACATGCATCGGGAAGGAGGAGTTCCCAAAGAATGAAGTGAGATGCTGAAGCAAAGTGGAATGAACGCTAACAAGACTAAAAACAAACACATAGGAAATGAATGGCCTCTACAAGGATGGCTACAGTGGACCAGTGTTTCTCCCAATGTAACCTGTGACCTATCTAGACAATGTATGAGCCCTTACTCAGAATATATGATTTAAAGAGTCCATATATGAATAATACAGCTGCTAACCTTATCCCATGGGGTTTCAGTTCTTCTCACATACAGAACGAGGAAATAAGGCATATACAACCTCTAAGAGGTCTTCCAACTTATAGTGCCCTCCTTATACAACCAAGGCTGTTGCTTTAAGGCAATGGATGGTTTTTATCATTGACAACACATATATTCACTTCATTCTTATTTACATAGACAGAAACGATGTAGTGACAAGGTCTCTTCAAGGCTGGAATATTTCCTTAATAACATGAACAAAATAGCATCTGGTATCAATCTTGTCCCACTGACTTGACTGTAGTGATTTAAAGCTTTCATTCTTTGATTCAAAATCTAATTCTTAATGCACTTTCTGTCAGCCATCTTCCTGGGTTCTAAATGAGTTTCTGTCATCCTGACAGACTCTTAGATAAATTGAAACTTAACTAGGGAAAAAAATAAATGTTAAAAAACAATTTGATTCTGAATAGAATGAATGTGATATATATTTTGGTTATTTTCCCCATATATTGTCATTGGCTTCTCTGTATTGGTGAGCTGGTATGTGTGATGACCAACTACTTCTGTAATTTACTGTCTGACAATAGATTGTAGGCAAATTGCCAGGCTGACTGGCTGAACCCATTAAGCATGATTCCTTTTCAAGCACGCTGACCTGAAGAAAAGACTCAAATCATTCTTTTTTGCAGCATAACCTAAAATTACTGAGCATTTCAGCTATTATTTTCTCCAAGTGTTCACTTTAATTGGGTGAGTAATCATTTTACTTGAAAAAAAAAAGCTATATATGACCAGTGATGGCTAAGAAGGCAATATTGTGGTTCTTTTTTCACTGGTACAGAAGACAGAGGAATTAAGCTAAGGAGAGAGGGGCAATGAGGGAAGGAAGGGGCGGGGGGCTGAGGGGAGAAAGGGAGAGAGGAAGGGGCAGGGGGGAGGCAAGAAGAGCTATTAGGGAAGTGGCATTTAATCAGGTGCAATTCAGTGCAGGAAAGTCTAACGATGCAAAGCATTCTACACTAATACTCCAAAGTGCTGAGTTCTTTCAAAATACATAGAATCATTCACATTTGTGAAGCAATTTACTTCTTAAATGCAATGTCACTGCTCTCTTCAGAGTCTTAAAATACACTTTAAGTATAAAAAAGTTCCATTTATAGAGGGGAACCTCAGGCTCTGTGCGGACAAGTGATTTAATCCATGTTACACAGCTGATTGATGGCACTGACTGCATTATAAACAGGTCTCTGCCTCCTCAACCCTAAGTAAATTCCCTATCACCTCACTGCCTTTATACCAGAGGTCCTAATTAACTTTCACCAGGTCTTTAGATTTTTCTTGCCATGGAACTTTCCTGAAAACGGTCTCTGGTTGTTTTCGAGAATGTTCTCCACTGAATAATCCTATAATCTTTGAAGAAAACCTTGGATTGAAGTTCTGACATTTTTGGTCTCCATAAGGATTACAGCCACCCTTCCACATGTATTGAGGAGACAAAGCTTTGGTACAATGGTACAATTGTACCATGGTACAATCTAACATGAAGAAAACTCCTTAGTTTCCAGAGGAGAAGTATTGTGTGGGCACGCTCAGTTTGTCTTGGTTTTATTCTAATATTTCACTGATTATTTGTCCTTAGAAACACAGTTAATAAACTATTTAGGTCCCATGTCATTGACTGTAAAATAGGAATAGAAATATCATTCCTTGAAGAATTTTATGACCTAATGCATAGAAAACCATATTGCACAGGTAAAATATTAATGTTAGTAACAATTCTCCAAAGCGATGGCCAATGGGTACTACAAATATCCTTGGTGAAAATGGAGCACTATGAAGCAATGGGAAACGTAGGTTATGTACAATATATTGGTAGCAGATACCATTTGTGCCTCCACCCACATCTCCTCAGACTCACCAATACTGGTCATACTGTAGCTTCCTAAAGCAAGCACTTGAAGAATTTCTGAGGCATGCGTGGCTAGTGAGAGTCACATCAGGACTACAGATACATCCAGGAAGTATCCTTCCATTGAAACTAAGTAAGAATTCAAGGTAAGATATGCCAAATTCTTCTCCCGTAAGGTGGAAGAATTCTAAGCAATTTTTTTTTAACTATAGTGTTTGTTGAACTACAGTGTTCATAATCTTAAAGCAATAGGTTCCAAAACAGCTTAATTATTCAAATGGAAAGCTTTCATGTTTACTCTCTCCCTTTGTGATTATCTGGAATCAGTGCCTTCATGCAGACTATGTGGATGTGCCAAACAACTAACCATAGCATTTTATGACCCTTTGAGAGGCATGAACGTTAAGTATGTATAAATACGAGAAAACTTCATCCTATAAATCATAATGCTGAACTTTCTGGTGGTAGTGCAAATCTTGAAAAATCAAAGAAAATAGCCACTGGATCATCTCTATTTTTTCAAATGATCGATAGGATGAAAGAAGGGACAACCAGAATAAAAATCTCAAAATTTATTTCTGTTCCAGGGACTATAAGACCTTTGTAAAATGTTTTATTTTGTCTTTGATTCAAGCTTAAACTAATTCATTGCTCGACTCATGGGGCGTATTAAATGTCTATGACCAATAAAATATCATTAAAAATCTTCTGGCCTAGTGATCTATTTCAAATGTCTATTTTAAGTTCCTCCTATAATACACTAAGGTCATGGAAGCTAAGGACATGTCCTAATAGCCACACCAGTGTTTGTGGATCTAACTTTATCTGCATCTCTATATACCTTGTTATGTATTTATTATCCACAGAACATAAACACATACACACAAATATGTGTATGTACAAATTAAGCAAGTTACTTAATCTGTGTCTGTTTCTTAATTTTTTCCTTGAAAAGGGATGGCAATAGTACCTGCCTTGTAGAGTTATCATGAGGATTAAATGTGTGTGTGTGTGTGTATTCATATTTTTAGATGTCGAATGGCACAAAACAAGCACCAAATAAGCACTACAATTATCTTAACACACACTGTGCAACCTGTGTTATACAGACATCACCAATATATATACATATGTATGTGTGTGTGTGTGTGTGTGTGTGTGTGTGTGTGTGTGTAGAGACAGAGAGACAGAGACAGAGAGAGACAGAATTTGTCCACACATATTTCTGAATACTATATAGGTATAGTGTATTACTTTTATGCATGTAGCACAATGAGTAGACAATGTGATTTTGGTGACGATATTGACTAATCCCATTGAAAGGCAACCTCCCTCCTGTGGGGAGTTAAACAGGGCCTCTCCGGGTGTTCCATGATAACTCCAACCCTGAATAATTAAAAGCCCTCTTAGCACCACTTGAAATACATGTTCCAAAATCATCATTCAAATTCTTCCTTACAGGTCAAATTCACTTGCTTCCAGTTCCAACTAAAGTTACCAAAATTTTTAAAAGAAATCAAAATCATAAATAGTAACATAAATAATCATAAGCTATCCCATTAATTGGAGTAGTTTTCCTCCTGGGTCTCTAGAAAGCATATTCCTTCCCTGATCAGCTTGCTGATCTAAGATTAACATTCACTGCACCCTGGAGCTACTCTTTCCCACAGAGCTGTCATGTGGAACATCTAATAGAAGAAGAAAGAGACAACTCAACTGTTTGGTATGGTGGCCACTGAGGAGCCCCCTTGCCATATTACTTTCAGTAAAGGCCACAGGGATTTCCATTACACATATTTGAAATCACTGTCTATTGGGATAAATCCATGAAAAGTGAAGAATAAAAGCACAATAGAGAATTTAAATCCTACTCATGGGTACTTCTCCAGACTTAACTCTTTTGCCACCTGCCCAGAGTCTGTTCTCCAGCCAAATGAAACTACTGTCAGTCCTTAAGTCCCCACGAATTCCTTGTCTACTCTAAGTAAATTCAAAGATTTGCTCTATTAGAAGATTTTACCCTAGATATGTTTAGGCCAAGGTAACTGGAAGCTTTATTTGGAGGAAGAAAAATCAAAGGGAACTATTATTTATTTAAAGCCAACTATATATGAGACATTTTACTTTGGGTGCATGATTGTATTTAATCCTCACCTCAATTCTTGAGTTACAATCTTTATTGCATAATTGAGTAATGAGAGGCTTACCGTATGTTAATGGATTTGCCCAATGACACATACTTACAAACTGCACAGCCAGGATTTAAACCCAGGCCTATCTTACTCCAAAGTCCTTATTGTTCTACTTTTACTGCACTGTGGACATGGCAGTAATTTAGAGAAGAAGAAAAAAAAAAAAAAAAAAAAAAAAACGATGACTGGATTCAGTGAATATAGGAATTTGTGGCCATTTCACTGAAACTGACTTTTATACACAAAAAGTTGCTGCAGTACAACAGTAGTGGGAAACATCATACTCTCTGATACTCTACACATCTCCCCAAGACAAGGTCTATGTGCCCTCTCCTTCAATCTGGGTGGGGCTGTGATGACTTCAAGCTAGAGAGTAGGGCAGAAGGGCCACTGAATGATTTCTGAGCAGGGCCATAAAAAGGTGTTTGGATTTCTTCCTTATTGCTAAAACATTTGCACTTGGAGCCCTCAAGTGAGGTAAAAAACCAGCTTCTCTTTAGGCCACCATGCTTTGAGGAAGCCAAGTCACGATAGGCTTGGCTTTAGTGGGTAATCCTTGCCTTCAAAAATTCTAGATGAGGATCCAGACATCCAATAGAATATAACCCCCAGCCCCTCAGTCTTCTCAGCTGAGGATCCAGACATTTTGAAGCATGGATGGGCTCTACTCTGCCCCCTGCCTGAATTCCCAATCTCAAAATCTGTGAAGCATAATAAATGAGTTGTCTTAAGCTAGTAAATTTTGGTATGGTTTGTAATAGAACATAAATAATGAATAGAAATACAAATACATTACCAAGCTATAAGAAAGTACGTAAGAAACAATTCCAAGCATTGTAAAGCAAACGAAACTAAAATGCATGTGGTTTCTGAATACAAATCTACAAACCAAAAACAAAAACAAAAAATCAAGAAGAAAGAAAAGGAGAGAGAGATGCTATTATTTCTGATTCTGGAAGGAATCAAACAAAGGAAGTTTCTTTCAAGTTAGGTCTTAAAATGAAAAATGAGTAAATAATACTTTGAGAGCAAGAGAAGTAGACAATCATGTTCCAAAAAAGAGAACTGTATCGACCAACTATATTGCCTCTTTTAGAAAGGACAGTCAGTACAGATAATCAGAGTACTTAACCTGTTTGAGAGAGTGAGAAGTCAGAAAGAGCCAGGTCATTAAGAATTTTGAATATCCTGCTTGGGAGCTTCCATAGATAATGACAGATGCTTGAAGATACTGAGCTTTGTAGGACATTTCTGATGGTATGCAGAGGATGAATTGGAAGTCCAGAAACAGGTAACAGGTGAATTAATAAATTCTTTCTATTTCCTGTATCAAAGACAAAGAGACCCAAATAAAGAGAGTATTCATGGTAATGAATGCAACGATTTTGATTTGAGGGGAGAGAGGTGATTTGACTGAAAGTCAAGTAAAAGAAGAAAGGAGCACTAGGTAAGTTAAAGTACAGGAAAGGTGTGGTGCTAAGAATAAGATCTTCAGACACATTCAGTATATTCTAATATGAAGGACTTTTTTCTATTCTTTGTGTGCAAGAAATTCAGTCACTGCTGATAGAAGATGGAGTACATTAGAGATTCCTTTTGTTTAACTTGCCTTCAGCCTCCCAAGTACATGTACACTGGGCCTTTGGGTTCCATCTACATTTGTCTCTAGAACATAACCCTTGGAAATAGATCAATTTATTTTTTATTTTCCATCTATCCACATTCTTTAATACAACTCAATTTCACTCAAAAATCATCGTCTTCTTAAAATGACTTGGTTAATATAAAATTTCTGCACTTTCCCATCTCAATTCCAATAAATTTGTAATTATAAGCCTAGTGGGGGAGTGGGGTGAAGCAAGCCCTTGTTGCACTCTTTAGAGGTCTTCATGTGCTTACCGAAGCACTGAAACACACCTGCTGGAGCTCAGACTCCTTACCTGTCTTGTTTTGCACCTAATGCAATCAGATCTGATTACCGTTTAGTAAAATACTTAAAGATTAATTTTCTCAGTGCAGTCCTGAGGCTACAGAAATGCAAGATATGTTCTAAAATTATGAAAATGGGGGAAAGAAATGAAATAAATGAGAGTAAAGATGAATTTTTAAAAATATGTATTAATTCATTCAGCAAATACTTACTAAGTACTTACCATCTGCCAAACACTATTCTAAGTGCTGAGATTGCAGGGGTGAATACAATAGACAAAGCCCCTGCCATCAGGGAACTTACACACTTTTTGTTTTTTAATTTTCGTTAATGTTTAAGTATTTATTTTGAAAGAGAGACAGCCTGAGTAAGGGAGGGGCAGAAACAAAGGAGAGAGAGAATCCCAAGCAGGCTCCACACTGTCAGCACAAAGCCCGATGTGGGGCTTGAACTCACAGAACTGTGAGATCATGACCTAAGCTGAGATCAAGAATCGGACAGTTAACTGACTGAGCCACCCTGGTGCTCCCATTACACACTTTTTAAGGGAAGGTGGAGTAAGATTATTATATCAAGGCTATTAAATGGCTATAGGTACAATGGCAAACATTTAGCAGGTGAAAGAGGAGAGGGACTTGTTCAGACAGAATGGTAGGGATGGCCTGACATTTGATCAGTCAATCAAATAAGCAAAGGGAAGTGAGAAATGCAAATCACACAAATTTCTGGGGAGAAGACATTTCAGGCAGAACAAATGCAGAGTCCCTGAGCCATGAGCATGCTTGACAGATTGGAGACCTGTGCGGTAGGACAGGAAGGCTCTAGCAAGGAAACAAAGGAGATTAAATAAGAGAAGTGATGGGCTGTGGGAGGCTGTCAGATCATAAATGGTTTTGTAAATCAAAGAGGCTTGGGGCAAATTAAAAGCAGCTTGGATGCATGATTTGGGTCCGGTCTGTACTATTTCCTCACTCTGAAATCTTAACAAGTTACTCAACCCCTGAGCCTTAGTTTTCTCTCGTCTTAAACAGAGATGAAATTGAATCACACTTATAAGGTTCCTGTGGGTGTCAATTGAGATAATGTAATGCTAAGAAGTGCTTAGCAAAGTGTGTGAAAAAACAGGAAAAAGTATTATTACAGTCACTATTTTAGATCATACTCAATAAGAACCTCAAACATGCTAATTTGGGGACTGGGGAGGTGGGGTAGTATCTTCAACTTTTAAATTACAACATATCCTGAGGATTCTGAGCAGAAAATATGAAAAGGGGTTCCCCCATATATTTACATCTAGGCCCACAGAACTGGTCAGCAAATCTTAGCAACGTGATGAGCACTAGAGCTTATTAAGTTAAGTGCACACAGTCTTATTTTCATTTCCGGCCTAACCATCCTGACCATCACACCTATGGCTTATGATTCAATGAGTCACAAGGAAAATAGCAAAAATAAATTAAGTTTAATGATAAATAATTATTCAATTATTAATCAATAAAAAGTATTTATTATACACATTAATATATATATCATATACTTATATATAATTACTAATATTATAATAAATAAAATTCAGTAATAAACTAAGTTATTCTTTCTTTTAAAGTTCATTCATTTATTTTGAGGTGGGTCAGGGGAGGGGCAGAGAGAGAGGGAGGGAGAGAATTCCAAGCAGACTCCATGCTGTCAGTACAAAGCTTGACATGGAGCTCAATCTCATTAACTGTGAGATCATGACGTGAGCCAAAACTAAGAGTCTGATGTTTAACCAACTGAGCCACCCAGACACCCCTAAACAAAGTCATACTTACCTCTGTCAATTTTAACATTTTGTTAGAATCTGAAATAGCAAATACGTTTCTTGGATATTAGAAAAGAGTGACCAATTAACTAATTTTGGGTTGCATATACTTTTTTCAACTTTTGACCTCAAGTGTAACCCTAAATCTTTGGAGTTTATGATTCTCTGCAAGATGGTATCACTCTAAAAACTTACTTGACATTTGGAAATTTTCATAAATTTTAGGAATGTACATCAACCTTAATGTTGAGGTTTGTGGCTCTACTTATATAACATTGGAAGTTCCTGGCTCTTTCTTTATGTCCTGCATTTAGTGACTAGTAACAAGTGGTTTGTGTTGAAAAGAGGGAGGAAGACATCAGTCCTAAGTGTTGCCCAAAATTGAAGAAATGGCCTGAGGCACCTAAGTATCTCACAAGGGTCAAGTACACTCATATGAGCTTATCTTTTGCACTGCAAGCAGAGAGTGTGACCAACTAGATCAGCCTCTCAAAACATTTTGAAACATGCCGTATTTCCAGGAGTCCACTTTACTTCTGATGCATTTTCCTTTATACTCTTCTTTGAAAATTTTAACTTAGGTATCTCTCTTGCTTCTCTGTTCAGTGCCTTTATATTTAAGATAATATCACCTCCTTGTTAAAAACCTATTGGGGTTTCTTATTGCCTAGAAGAGTACTTCCTATAGAAGATGTACGATGGGACATCATCAGGTGTTACATATAAAAAGTTTCCCTGTTCAAACAGGCATAGGAAATTCAGGGTTAAACCAAGGTTAATCAGATTTCTTATCCAAAGAATTCTCAGATCTTCTTAGAGGCAAATGTGCATTTCAAATGCCCAAGATGAAGACATACAGTCAGAATCTACTAATCTTAGGGTGCCTCGGTGGCTCAGTTGGTTAAGCTTCTGACTCTTGATTTCAACTCAGGTCATGATCCCAGGGTTGTGGGATAGAGCCCCAAGTCGGACTCTACATTGACAACGCAGATCCCATTTGGGATTCTCCCCCTCTCTCTGGCCCTTCCTTGCTTGCAAGCTTTCTTAAAATATTTTTTTTTAAAGCATCTACCTCATCTATTGATGGATCACATTTTTGAGAGGCAAATATGGCTCTTAATGTTCTATGAAACTTACATCAGGAATTTCTTAGCTTGTGGTTCAAGGTGTTATTCTACCTAGTATGATTCACTATTCCATTTACATTTCCTCTCACTTCTTGCATTTTCCAAGCTTCAATGCCACAAAACCAATCCTTATTCCTTAAAGATAGAATGCTTTTTAATGTTTTATGTCTCCATTCTAGAGAGAACACTAACAAGTAACAAACACTTTTGATGCAAAGAGTACCTTTATGTTTTTCTCATATACATCCCAGAGTCTAACACAACCATTAGCACTTGATTACTAGAATAAATAATTGAATCAATTGATAAAGCTATATATATATAGTCAAGTTAAAGATTACTCTTATTCTGTATATTTCTTCTTGCTGATTACTAAAGTATCGAATTTTGTAGGTAACATAAATGATTATTTCATTTTGATGAAAAATTTTTATAGAGAATAATTTTTAAATTATGTATAAGAATAAGCATTATTTTGCCTGAAAATGCACAAACTTTTAATTATTTATTTGGAGAGCACAAATAAGGGAGAGGGGCAGAGAGAGAGAGGGAGAAAGAGAATCCCAAGTAGACTCCACATAGAGACTGACATGGGGCTTGATCCCATGACCCTGGGATCATGACCTGAGCTGAAATCAAGAGGTGGATGCTCAACCAGCTGAGCCACCCAGGCACCCTGAATGTAAACTTTTTCATTGAGATTTGATTACCATTTTTTCCACAGTTAGAAATTATCAGTGTGAATGCATTAACTTTCCACATTATTTTTTAGTTTCAGAGAGAGAGAAAGAGCACACAAAAGGGGGGTGTAGCAGAGGGCTAAGGAGAGAGAGACAGAGACAGAGGGAAAATCCCAAACAGTCTCCATGCTCAGCAAGAAGACTGATGCAGAGCTTGATCCCATCACCATGGGATCATGACCTGAGCCAAAATCGAGAGTCTGATGCTCAATTGACTGAGCCACCCAGGTGCCCCCTAATTTTCTGTATGTTTAGTTTCACTACTGTGAACCCACTGAGAGAATGTCTAGTTTGCAATGAAGAGAGAAGGAAAGAAGAGAGACTAAGTGAGAGGAAGAGGGGGAGGAAAAAGAAGAAGGAGAAGTTTGTGAACATCAAGCCATAGATAAAATATATTTAATAGATTCCTGGTAACTATCACTATTCCTGTGACATAGTGATATATCCACAAATAGAAAACAGGATATAAAATCTGATCCCTAAAATTTTAGTTCTGGAAAATTAGCTCAAAGAAATAAACACGTGTGAGTATATTTCTATGTATATGGAAAATACTTCCACTTTACTTACAATAAGGGTGAAGGAAGCAGGAATGAAAACCAGTGTTGTCCAAAAGTAGGTTATTACATAAATGATAATACATTTGATGGATATTTTATAATATTATAGAACAATCTCTCAAACTATGTTTAAAAGAGTCACCAGGGGATGACTGGTCCAATCCTAATCTAACAGTTTTATAGATGTGCATAGTCTATTTCCTAGAATGGAATAACTTTGAGAGGCATGTGGGCAGTCTATAAATACGGAATTTTCATTCTGTCCACCTCCCTTTAGCATTATGACAGGCACAAGATAGATGTTAGTTCATTCTCTCTCTCCCTCTCCCTCTCCTCCGGATTCCATAAACTGAAGTGCCTCGATTCTTTGGAACTGTTACGGAAGTAGAAGAAGGTTCTTGTCAAGTGAGCTGTGTCTTCTCTGTTTCATGGTCCTGTTTGCAGACCTGGAGCAGATGTGCAGGCAAATTCAATTTACCTTAATTCATCCCAGTTTAATTAGCAGCTGGGTTGCTCCTGGCTCCAGGAAAGCGAGAGAGTGACAGTTTGTATAACAGAGCGTCTGTCCTCTGGAAACAACTTTCCCCTCTGGAATGCTCCTTGATCAATAGATAAATCTTACAATGTTGACACCAGAAGGGACATACTTCTAACATCAGTTAATTCTAAACAAAAACACTCCTCTTAGCCTAAAGAAAAACTTGTGTCTTATGTGAATATATGTTGTATTATTGGAAATGGCAGATGCACTATGACACAATTTTATACCCAAACTTGATAATTAAGTTCACATTTGCAAATTATCTATCATTTAGGAAATTTGAAGGGAGCATAAGTTCTTATGGTGATAAATTTAAGGTATAGTGGCATGAATGGGATCAAGAATAAATCTATCATATCATCATATTAACTAAATAGAGAAATATAGAGAACCCCCAAATAAAGAGCCTAGTCACATCCCTTATGCTTTAAAAAATCATTACTCTACTATGTTTTAATTTTTATTGTGGCTAAATACACATAACATGAAATTCAGCATGTTAACCATTTTTAAGTGCCCGATTCAGAGGTTTTAAACCACCACCAACATCCATTTACATCATATTCCATCTGATAAAATTGAAATTTTGCTCATTAGACAATAATTTCTGATTCTCTTATCTGATGCCCAGCCCCGGGTAACCACCATTCTCTCTGTCTCCATGATTGTACCTCATATAGGAAGAATCATACAATATTTCTCTTTTTGTGACTGGCTTATTTTATTGAGCATAATGTCTTTAGTGTTCACCAATGTTGTAGCATGTTGCAGAATTCCCTTCATTTTTATGCTTGAATAGTATTCCATTGTATGTATACAACATATTATACTTATCTAATCATTGGTCAATGGACACTTTAACCGCTTTCAATTTTAGCTGTTCTGAATCATCATGCTGCTATGCATATGGATATACAAATATCTCTTTGAGATCCAGCTTTTAATTCATTTAGGTATATATCCAGAAGTGGAATTGCTAGATCATATGGTGATTTTGATTTTTAGCTTTTCAAGAAACCACCGTACTGTTTTCTGCAGCAGCTGTACCATTTTATGTTCTTACTAACAGTGTATAAGGGTTCCAATTTTTCTACATCCTTGCCAATACTTATTTTTTTTCTTGATGATAGCCATCCAAATGGGCTTGAGACAGTATTTCCTTATAGGTTTGATTGATTTCCCTAATGATTAGTACTGTTGAACATCTTGTCAATGTGCTTATTGACTACTTGTATATTTTCTTTGGGGAAATGTATATTCAAGTGCTTTGACCTTTTTGAATCAGGTTATTTCCCTGTTATTAAATTTTATGAATTTTCTATATTTTTTGGAGATTAATCCTTTATCAGATATATGATTTGCAAACATTTTCTCTCATTCTGTGGGTTGCCTTTTCTATTTTTGATATCACCTTTTGATGCACAGTTTTTAAAAATTTTCATGAAGTCCAGTTTGCTTTATTTTTTCCTTTTATTGCCTGTGCCTTTGGTATCACAGCCAAAAAATCATTGCCAAATACAAGGTAGTTAAGCATTTTCTCTGTGTTTTTTCCTAAGAGTTTTGTTGTTTTTAGTTTTATATTCAGATCTTTGATAATCTTAAGTTAATTTTTGCATATGATGTTAGAAAAGAGGCCCTAACTTCATTGTTTTTGTTGTGGAGATCTAGTTTTCCCAGAATCATTTGTTTAAAAGACCACCCTTTTCCTATTTAATGATCTTGGTAACTCCTTTTCAAAAATCCTTTGACCATATATGCAAAAGTCTATTTCTGGGCTCTCTATTCTATTCCATTGGTCTATAGGTCTGCTTTATGCCAATAACATTCTGTCTTGAGGACCATAGTTTTGTAGTAAGTTTTGAAATCACGAACTCTCAGTCCTCCAGATTTGTTTTCTTCTTTAAGATTGTTTTGGCTATTCAAAGTCCTTTGATATGCTGTATCAATTTTAGCATGGGTTCTTCTATTTCTGCAAAAATCATCATAAGGACTGTGATGAGGATTACACTGAATCTATAGATTGCTTTGGGTAGTATTGACATCTCAACATTAAGTCTTCCAATCCAGGAATATGGAATGTGTTTCCATTTATTTAGGTCTTCTTTAATTTCTTTCACCAATGTTTTGTAGTTCTCATTACAAATATCTTTCACCTGCTTTGTTAATTCTCAAATATTTTATTCTTTGTTTGCTATTATAAATAGATTTTTCTCAATTTCCTTTTCAGATCATTCATTGCCAACATATAGAAATGCAACTGATGGGGCGCCTGGGTGGCTCGGTCAGTTAAGCATCCGACTTCGGCTCAGGTCATGATCTCACAGACCATGAGCTCGAGCCCAGCGTTGGGCTCTGTGCTGACCGCTCAGAGCCTGGAGCCTGTTTCATATTCTGTGTCTCCCTCTCTCTCTGCCCCTCCCCTGTTCATGCTCTGTCTCTCTCTGTCTCAAAAATAAATAAACGTTAAAATTAAAAAAAAAAAAGAAAGAAATGCAACTGATGTTTGCACACTGGCTTTGTATCCCGTACCTAATTCATCTATGAATTGTGATAGTCATTTTTGTGGAATCTTTAGGGTTTTCTACCTATAAGATCATATCGTTTGCCAACAGAAATAATGTTACTTCTTCCTAATTTCATGTATTTTATTTCTTGCCTAACTGTTCTGGATATAACTTCTAAAACTATGTTGAATAAAACTTCCAGTACTGTGTTGAACAGAAGTTGCAAAAGTGGACATCCCTACCATTATCCTGATCATAAAGGAAAAGTTTTCAGTCTTCACCATTGAGTATGATATTCACTGTAGGTTTTTCACATACAGGCTTTATTCGATTGAAGTAGTTTCTACTTCTAGTCTGTTGAATGTTTTTATCATGAAAAGGTGTTACATTTTGTCAAATGCTTTTTCTGCATCATTTGAGCGTCTGTGGTTTTTTTTATCCCTCTTCATTCTGTTAATGTAGTGTATTATATTGATTGATTTTCATATATTGACCCATCCTTGCATTCCAAAAATAAATCCCACCTGGTCATGGTGTATAATCCTTTTAATGAGCTGAATTTGGTTTCCTAGTATTATGTTGCAGATTTGTGCATCAATATTCATAAGGGATATAGGTCTGAAGTTCTCTTGTAGTGTCTTTGTCTAGCTTTGCAATCAGAGTAATACTGGCTTCAGAATGAGTTAGAAATTATTCCTTCCTCTTCAATATTTCAGAAATTCTGGAGAAGGATTGGTATTAGTTCTGCTACTTACATTGGTAGAAGTCACCAATAAACCTATCAAGTCCAGGTTATTTCTTTATTGGAATATTTATTACAGATTCAATCTCCTTAATAATAAACCTACTGAGATTTTCAACTTCTTTATGATTTAGTCTTGGTAGGTTTTGTGTTTCTAGGAATTTTGTCATTTCATCTAGTTTATCCAATTTATTGGTACAATTTTTTATAGTACTGTTTCATAGTCTCTTATTTCTGTAGAATTGGTTGTAATGTCCCCACTTTCATTCCTGATCGTGGTAATTTGAGACTTTCTTTTTGTAGTACATCAAGCTAAAAGTCTGTCCACTTAATTGGTCTAATCGAAGAACCAACTTGTAGTTTTACTGATTTTTCTGCATTTTTTTTCAATTTTCTATTTTCTATTTTCTCTCTCATCTTTATTATTTCCTTTCTTCTGCTAGGTTCTGATTTATTCTTTTCTGGATCCATGAAATATAAAGTTAGTTACTGATTTGAGAATTTTGTTTATTTATGTAAGCATTTATAGATGTAAATTTCAACCTTAGTACCACTGTCACTTCATCTCTTAAGTTCTAGTAAGTTGTGTTTTTTGGTTCATTGCTTTCTTCTTATTTTTCAGTTTTACTTGTGACCTCTTCTTTAGAACATTGGTTATTTAAGAGTGTACAGTTTCATTTCAACACATTTGTGGATTTTCCAGTTTTACTTCTGTATTTGATTTCTAACTTTATTGTTTTGTTCAGAGAGGTTAGTTTGTATGACTATCTTTTAAAATCTCTTAAGACTTAATTTGTACCCTAACATATGGTCTACCTTTGAAAATGTATACTGTGCACTTGAGAATATGCTGTTGTTATTGGGTAGAATATTCTGTATGTTTATTAAATCTAGATGGTTTAGTGTGTGGTTAAAGCCCTCTATTTACTTATCTTCTATTTGTTTTATCCAAGGTGGTATTAAAGTCTCCAACTATTATTGTAGAACTGTGTATTTTTCCCTTCATTTCTATCAGTGCTTCCTATATTTCAGTGGTCTGTTGCTAGGCATTTATGTGTTTATAATTGTTAGAGCTGTTTTCTGTATTGAACGTTTTATTAACATATAATGTCCTTCTTTGTCTTATGTTGTGCTTGTTTTTTTTTTACTTAAAGTTACTTTTATTTGATGTTAGTATAGCTACCCCTGCCCTCTTTTGGCTACTATTTGCATTGAATACCTTTTCCATCCTTTTCTTTCAATTTATTTGTGTCTCCGGACCTAACAGGAATCTGTTAGAGACAGTATATAGCTGGATCATGTGTTTCCATCCATTCTCAGAAACTCTTTTGATAGGAGAATTTAATTTACATTTAAAGTTATTACTGATAAGGACAGGCTTGCTTCTGTTTTGTTGCTATGTATATACTTTTTATAGTTTTCTTTTTGTCCCTCATATCCTACATTATTGTGTTCTGTGTTTTAGTTGAGTTTTTGCAGTGAAATATTAAAATCCTTTATTTCCTGTGTATATTGTAAGTTATTTTCTTTGTGCCTATCGTAGGGATTACATTTGATATCCAATAGTTGTAAAGCTCTAATTTGAAATTATACCAGTTAAAATTTGGTAACATCAAAAAACTCTGCTCTTTTCCAGCTCCATCCAGCTCTTTCAGTTGTTGCCACAAAATTCCATCTTTATACATTATGTGCCCTCAAGCATAAACTAATAATTCTTTTGAATGTATGTGTCTCTTAAATGATGCAGAAAAAAATTGAAGTTGGAAACCATTGTGAAAGAATATTCGTTTTCCTAATTGTCTGTCATTTACTTTCACTGAGATCTTTATTTCTTCTTTAAGTTCCAGGTTACCAGTGTCCTTTCATTTCAACCTGTGAGACTCCTTTGAGCATTTTTTTTAATGTTTATTTTTGAGAGAGAGAGAGCAGGGGAGGAGAAGATAGAGGAAGACGGAGGATCCAAAGGAGTCTTTGCACTGACGGCAGAGAGCCCCAATGCAGGGCTTGAACTCACCAACTGTAAAATCATGACCTACACCGAAGTAAGCCACTTAATGGACTGAGCCACCCACGTGCCCCTTGAGCATTGCTTGCAGGGCAAGTCTAGTGGTAACAAAGCTCAGCTTTTGTTTATCTAGAAATGTCTTAATTTCTCCCTTACTTTTGAAAGGGAAATACAGGATTCTGGTTGAGAGGGTTTATTTGTGTGTTTTTGTGCTGTTGTTATTTGTTTAAAACTTCAAATTTATTGACCTGCTTCTTTCTGGCCTCCCAAGTTTTTCATGAGAAATTTGCTAATACTTTTATTGAGGATGACTTGCATGTGACAAACTGCTTCTCTCTTGTTGCTTTCTACATTCTCTCTTTGCCCTTGGCTTTTAACAATTTGATTATAACGTGTCTCTATGTGAGTAACACCTTGAGTTCATCTTAATTGGAGTTCACTCAAATTCTTGTATGTTTATATTCCTATCTTGAATCAAATTTGGGAAATTTTCAGCTATTATTAGTTAAAATATTATCTCTGTGCCCTTGTCTCTCTGTCTCCAGCTTCAAGGATACTGACAGCATGTATGTTATAGGCTCACTCTGCCAATAATCAACCTGAGATGCAAACTTAAGGTCTTATCAGATATTTTCTGGGTCTCTATGTTTCCCTAGGTGTACATAGTAACTTTCTAATTTTCCTTGTATATACAGTGTTTTAATATACTAGTCTTTAAGGTCTGGCTCCAAAAAAAAAGGGAAACAAGAAAAATTAATGTGAGGAGAGGAGGCTGGCTCTTTAAAACACCTCAAAGTTACTTCACCTGGAGGGGCAGAGGCTTGAAATAATGGCTTCCTGCCTCTTTGTCTCCACTTCTGTGATCAGAAGAAACAATGAGGGTAGCCTGCATGATTCAGTCCATTAAGCATCCAGCTCTTGGTTTTGGCTCATGTCATGATCTCACTGTTTGTGACTTTGAGCCACACATCAGACTCTGTGCTGATAGTGCAGAGCCCACTTAGGATTCTCTCTCTCCCTCTCTCTCTGCCCCTCTCATGCTCATGTTTCTCTCTCCCCCATCCGCTCTCTCTCTCAAAAAAAAAAAAACTTAAAAAAACCCACAAGCATCAATGAGTGATCAGAGCACAGACCCCCAATATTTGAAGAACAGGTCATTTTTGCCCACTCTGACTCCCACATGCTATGTGCAAGCCGCTCAAGGAATACTTGCATAGCGGCCTGCCACAGTGCAGAGAAGAGGTATGGACAGCTGAAATTTACCAGAACACTATATAAGGGAAAATATGATATTATCTTACTAAAAGGGAAAATATTCAGTAGGAATGTGTTAGTACACAATAGTCAGGGTACACAATAGTATTAAGTACTATGAAATGGGCTAGCCATAAATAAATGACGCTTCTTAATATTTCTGGCATTGTTCCCCCTCAATTTGTATTTTTCTGTGGTGCTTAGTGGTAAGGCATAAATGTGGATAAACTCATAATACAATAGCTAATATGAAAACCCACTCTGGTTTAAAGAAATGAGCCATAACCATGGAGTAACCAGACAACAGGTATCAGAACTAACTTGGAGGGTAAACAAGTCTGCAAGATCGTCAGCCAAAAATATATCATCTTCGATGATGATGCTAAAAATCTGTGCCTGAACTTTTCATTTATTATGTGCCAGGTACTGTGTTCAGTATATAATATATATGTGCTGTTATCTTCACAGAAACTCTATTAAGTAAGTATCATTATCTTTATTTATAGACTTCTGAAGAGCAGCTCAGAGAGTAAGTTGTTATGATTAACCCCAAAACAGTGAAATATAAATCATATTGACTCATATGCACCATACCAAAGAAGCAAATTTTCATAATAGGGAATAATGCTAGAAAGCAAAGTTACTGCATGGTGGGGGGGGGGGGGGGGGGAGGAAAGCCAAGTAGCAAACCACACATGTGTGGAGGAGTGTTCATTTATGAAAGAATTCTTGGTTGCCCACTTCAGGATACGTTTCACAGGTAAGTGTTATAATTCAAGTGAGAAATAACAGAAGCCACTTCTGTAATACTAACAGCACTGTAGGATCTTTGTGAGGTTTTTAAGACTACAGAAGGTCATTGCTCCTGCGAAGCTAACGGGAAGAAGATGAATTTTATTAAAAAGAAACCACTACGTTGTTACCTGTAACAGGGTCAGTTCTCAAAGTAACTACAGAACAAAGACTGGAATGGGAAAGGTCTGGAAAGTACAATTTATGTGGAAATTTTGTGAGAGCTGTGAAAGAGAAAACAGTTGCCAGTCTTAGTATGATGGTTAGGAAAATGTCTCTGAAGATGCACAGCATTGGTTTGCATCTTGCCCTTCCTGGTAACCAGCTTGTGATCTTTGGAAAACATCAGGTCTCTTATCTGACTGGAGACAGATATCAAGTTCTCTAGCCTCTTCCTAAATGCACAGTTGGGTTTCTATGGTACCTCATGTGACCGTGGCTAATGATCAACTCTCTAGAACCAACCCACCATACACACTGTGCTTCTGTTCCCTCCAGTTCAGTTCCCTACAAGATTCAGGGAAGTCCTGTTTCTCCCCACAAACATGTTTATGACAATGTGTCTGCTACTGTAATTATGAGATTTAATGAAATCATCTGTAAAGTATTGAAATGTGAGTTGTCAGAAAAGGCTGTTTTGTCTCATGTTGAGCACATTAAAAAAATTAGAAAATGTTGAGCCACAAAGGAGAATACATCGGACGAATGAGATCTAAGAGATATCTGTAAAAAGAGTCTGAATCCAAAATCCCTTCTAGGTCTCTTTAAGTACTTTTTCTACTTCACGGAAATGAAATCATACATTAGTGGCAATT